>NC_139700.1:47193854-47321354 GCF_964188405.1 Protomyctophum parallelum
AGTTTGTGGAGCGAGGAAGAGCCTGAAGCTTCGACTGCCACTGGGTTCCCACAGACCTAAACAGGAGGTCCTCATTTCGGTGGCTGCCAAAATAGTTGGGTGACACACATATGGATGGAGGCCGCCTCGGTGACAGATCCCGCGCCAAGCCACTTCTCTCTCTCTCCGCGCTCCCCCCCCCGAGGGACGGCCAGATAAACGCGCTGAGACACTTAGAGCGCCTGGAGTGGAGAGAAAGACCCTCGCTGTTGGAGAGAACATCACGAGACAGGTATACAGCCATGGGGCAGACGTTTTTGGGCGGTTCCAGCTGACGGTATAAGGGTACTCGCCATCCCCGCTATAGCGTTTGACCTCAAAGTCAGTTATTTTGCACATGCATTTATGTTCTCCACTTCAAAACAATGTTTCTTTGCATCTCGATCCACGGCCCCATCCATCTAAATGACATTAATGACAACTGACACACATGTTAGAGACATGTTTTCTTGCCTGCAATCATGCTTTCAAGCTGGTGTCCCTATTTTTAGGGGGCGTTATTTATTTGTACTTAAGTGTATCTTTTTTTAAACAGCAGCCATGCAAGCTAAAATCCTCATCATCGCAGGCTGGGATGACCAGATCTTATGCATGTCATTGCAGGCTGACCAGGCCATACCCTTCCTAGTTTGAAAGTTATTTTGGGAAAAAGATACTTGTAACGCAAATACTTGTAGTCATCAACCTGTTTCAAAGGAGTGCTGTTAAGTGTTTTGATGACGTGGTGGTTATTGTTGGATTTGCATATATTTACGTATTACGTTTCCGTCTCGTTGAGATAAAGACCAACACAGTTGGAGGCCTGCTCAAGAGACTGAAGGAGAGCCCGGGCCAGCTCCAACGATTGACTGATGAGCGCTATGTCATCAGCGAAGTCAGTGTCGGTTAGGCATTTAGCAGGATGACGAGAGCTTCTCCTAGGGTTTAATTGGTATAGCCCTTATCATTGATGTTATCAACTAACAAAACATACTATAGGGCCCTATTTTGGCCAGTGTTACACCTTTCTATAAACGTATTTGCCTGTAAAAAAAAACACATTTTTGAATAGTTCATCTACAAGCTCACAATGTCTATAGTTGAACCATTTAAAAATGTTTTCAAAAACAGTAAACTAGTATTTGTGTGAAAATCAAACCCTGGCATGACAAAGGGCTCGAACACATGGTAGGATGTTAAAGTCGCAGGCTGAGTCATCAGATCGTTAAGTATTTCACACTATACAAGTGTCTCTTTTTTTTAATTGCCTGTCGTTTATATCTTTGTGGTTTTCACAAAGATACTCTTTGATCGCAGACAAGGGATCACACACACACACACACACACACACACACTGCAAGAGTTCACCGGCATGCGATCCAGACCCGATACATTTGTTATACATACATTTGTTTTATTACGATTTATATTGACGTCTCACGTGCATGCTCCCGTGATACATGTGCAACACCGACACAGGACTCTCTCTCTCTCTCTCTCTCTCTCTCTCTCTCTCTCTTCCCCCCCCCCCCCCCCCCCCACACACACACACACAGACACACACGGGGAAAAGTATGTGATAGCCTACGTGAGCTAGAGCGAGACAGTATGCTGAATCTAGATTTTCATTCACTCTCTCCGTACAGTATGTGCGCACACACGGGCACACAAAGTGCACGTGGTCCAATTGTTTCCATAATAACAGTTGGCTGCTGCATATATATTCCATACGCTGCATTATCAACGTACAGCTTCCCTGTGCTCTCATTGGCTGTAATATGGACCTTGTGTGAGGCAGCACAGCTTCCCTGTGCTCTCATTGGCTGCAATATGAACCTTATGTGTGAGCACAGCTTCCCTGTGCTATCATTGGCTGTAATATGGACCTTGTGTGAGGCAGCACAGCTTCCCTGTGCTCTCATTGGCTGTAATATGGAGCTTGTGTGAGGCAGCACAGCTTCCCTGTGCTCTCATTGGCTGTAATATGGACCTTGTGTGAGGCAGCACAGCTTCCCTGTGCTCTCATTGGCTGCAATATGAACCTTATGTGTGAGCACAGCTTCCCTGTGCTCTCATTGGCTGTAATATGGAGCTTGTGTGAGGCAGCACAGCTTCCCTGTGCTCTCATTGGCTGTAATATGGAGCTTCTCAGGGTGCGGTCGCAAATCCCGTTCATACTGCGTGATGTCCAGTCGGTGAGAGAGCCGAATATCAAACCTGCTAGATATTTGCACATCGAGCAAAAACCTTGGCGATCAAAGCCTGCACTTACTTGCGTCAGATTGGGGGGTTTTGTCGGCGAGCGCCAATAAAATAATCGGAGCAAAGACTAGACTAGACTAAAAAAGACTAAATTATTTCAGATGAAATAATGAAAAATAACACGAAGCCCGCCAGAACCCGCCACAACAACAACAACCGGTCATGACACCAGCCAGTTTGTCATTGCAACATCCGGTTACGGATATTTGGCTCTTCAAAGTAAGTGTTACGCGTGATTAAACCATGGCAATACGCGATCGAGGGATCAATTAATGGAGGCGGGAAATGGGCTACATTGCACGTTATTCAAAAGACTAAATCTGAATTCCCTGTCAAAATTGGACCGATCACTGTGTGGTGCTGTGAGCTACAGTATAGTGACTGTAGGTGTAAACGGGTGTAGACATTGACAGGATCAGTTGGACTGACGTGGGATGAGATATGGGGGAGTGACACGCAGCAAAGGCCGTCGGGATTCGAACCCGCGACACGCCGTCAGGCCTGGCATTGCAGTCTATAGGGTGCCCTGGACCACTACGCTGCCTGGCGACCCATGGGCCAAAACGTTGTTAAATAAAAGATTGTATAACTTATACATTGCATCAGAAATGTGGACCTCTATGGGGACACCACCACCGGTCGCAGACAAAGTCGGAGAGAGAGACGGAACTTTGGCCGCTAGGGGCGCAGCCAAAGTTCTGTTGCGCATTTACAATGGAGTGAAATCCAAGATGGATGCCAGATTCCGAGACAGAGTGGATCAAAACACCTTTTTTTATTTAAAACAACGCAGCGTAAGCGCAGAACGTAGGCCAAGCTGAGAAGTGGGGCAGCCACGTAAATACCTTCGATTTTGCACATGTTAAGAGCGATTATAGGTCCGCAAGCCAAAAATGTAAACCCCATGAGTGGAGAGATGACGTCAGAATCGAAAAAAATACCTCTACGAGAGTCAAAGTCTTAGGCTACTGCGTCAGGCACCCTGAACTAGAGGAAAGTCAATTGACTCTCTGAGTTACCAACCCTGCAGGGCAAAGCCAGGAGGGGGAGGAGGAAGTGCACCACTTACGTAGACGCACTGCGGCGCGACAGCTTAGCTATAACAGCACTGTAGAGCTCTGTTAGATATGGGAAAGTGTGGAGGGCAGCGATACCCAGGAGTCCCGAGTTGGCTAGATGTCACAATCGCAGGAAACTAACTATAGTTGTAAAAGCTTAGTTTAAATAAAGATTGTAACTTACCAGGTGTGAGGTGGTGCTCAGTCACAGCTTCCTGTCCTCACAGGTTAGTCCAATTAGAGTCCATGATGTCCACTTAGATGTGCCATGGGATAAGTCGACCAATCTCGTCCAGCTGTCTGTGTGGCCAATCGCTAAGAAGGTTCAGGTGTCTGTGTGACCAATCGGTGAGGTGATCCAGGCGTTGCTCCTCAGGTGCTGGTGTGACAGACAGCATGGCTGACGAATCAGTGAGGAGATCCAGGCGTTGCTCTCAGGTGCTGGTGTGACAGACGTTTTAGTCTGGACGTTCACCTGGAATGGAGAAACACCGTGTGAAGAAAAACACAGCGACCAGAACAAGTGCTCAGAGCTTTGACGGGCACTACTAGCCCTCCTGCGATGCATGCATTTTGAAGATTACGCCGTCGTCATATGGCAGCCAGGTCTATGGACTTTGGCTAGGGCACTAAATGGCGACGTGAAGCCAACTCATTGAGTTGCATTGGTGTGGTTTAACTTAAACAACGTTTTGTCCCAAACTGACCGTTTTAGTTAGGTAAAGTTAGCTTAAGTTGTGGTAAATCTGCTTTCTTCACAGATGTGTTCATAAAGGTGTCTACTATCACAGAGAAATGCGTTCCAACCGAACTCCCTTGTGTTCCAACCCAACTCCCTAAATGTGCCCAAATGTGCTGACCTCATCACATTTGTGATGACGGCTATGGGCATTTTTAGGCAAAGGAGTGTTTTGTGTGCAAAACTAATGCTTGCATTGGATTCAGAATCTTGAAAACCCCCTAGTTTGACATGTCACATGCTACTTAAAGTATAATGAAATTTGGAGTTCTTTTGCCCTATATTGTTTGATAATGGTACCCCAACTTTCAGCAGCTGTCACAAAGTTTCCCAAGGGAGTTGGGTTGGAAGAAAAAATTCTGTGATAGTAGACACCTTTATGAACACATCTTTGAAGAAAGCTAGTGGTAAGCATTTATTTTTTACAGATTTGCCACAACTTAAGCTAACTTTACCTAACTATTTGGTGTGGTTTGGGCTTTAACCCATTCTGAACGGGAACCCATTTTGGTGTTAGCATCATGTTATGCTTAAGCTATTGAAAAATAGCAGATCTACAAGCTCATGCTTGTAGATCTCATGCCACCGAGTGGCGCGCTACGAGCTTGTAGGTCTGCTATTTTTTGAAAAATCGAAGAACGACTGACATTTTTTAGAATCTGATCTCAGGTCAGAATGGGTTAATCAGACCAGTGTGTGTCCAGTGGAAACCTCGTATGAATCTGATCTCAGGTCAGAATGGGTTAGACATCATGCGGTGCCATACCATGCCCACCATAGGGTTGGCAGAGACACAAAAAAGCTGCCAGTCAGTCAGTCAGTCAGTGCTCAGTGGCTCAGGGGGGATGGGGGTGGGACAGGACGGGATGGGCAGCGCCCGCTTGGCTGCGGGACAGCTCTAGTCTCCACAGGCCATGGCCGTCATCATCATCCAAATTTTAATATCAAAGCCAGGCAAGCCAGGAAGGACGCCAGGGTTACTGTAGGCCAGTGTTGATTCCGTCGACTAAAACTAAGTATAAGTCATTTTACACTTGGTTGCATGCTGAAAATAGCCGATCTACAAGCTCACAGTTGTGAGCTTGTAGATCGGCTATTTTCAGCAAGTGTAACATCGGCCATTACGACGGCATCAAGGCCCGCCAAAACACATTTTAGCCAACTAAATCAACTGTAGATTTAGTCGTAAGACTAAAGGTGACTGAAATGTGACTAAAACTAAATGAAAACTATTCAAGAGACTACGACTAAAATCAAAATGTGCTGCCAAAAACAACACTGCATGGTTGGAAAGCAGTAAACGAGAAGTAAAAGAAAAAAGCAAAAAACCTTACGGATGCACAATTAAAGGCAGAAACCAGGAAGTCCAAGAATGCAAACTTTTCAGTAATACAAAAATGACAAGTCCAAAACATCAAGGTAGAGCAGCCTGGGACAACGGTGTAAGAGTGTGGAAATAGTCCAGTTTTATAGGAAGCAGGTTGACTGTGGAAGTGTTCACAGGTTTGTATTGTGGGCATTGGCCCAGCTGGGCCGATGAGGGAGTTGGAGACAGGTGAGTAACTAGGACTGGCAGATGCAATTGTCTTTATTCAGACCGCGGCCATCTTTTTTTTTTTTTTTTTAAGATATTTTTTTGCGGCTTACGCCTTTATTGATTTTTTAAGGGATAGAAAGTAGGCTGACAGGAAACGGGAGAGAGATGGGGGGATGACATGCGGTAAAGGCCGTGTTGGGTCCGGGAGTCAAACCCACGGCACACCGCGACTGGATCACCAGTCCGGTGCCCAGACCGTTACGCTACGGCCTGGGCCGACCGCGGCCATCTTGCCAGCAAGGTGCTATACCTACAGTAGGTGCAACTTCCCATAGAAGTCCTATTTAACTGTATTAAATAACGTCAAACTCACCAACATTGCAGCTGTAGGGAAAGCTTGCACTAACACTGCAAAGTGTTAGTGTACATGGGAAGTCGCACCTATAGGTAGCACCTTGCTGGCAAGATGGCTGCGGTCTGAATAAAGACAATGGGAAGTGTGGGAGTGGCCGAGGTGGAAAGACAGGCAGAACCAAGGTTAGGAAGCGAAGACCGTACGGTGGACTCCATGTTTGCTCCCTGGAAGGAAAGACACTTTTGATTGAGACCAAGGAAGCTGAACGTGTTGGCTGCATATATAGTCCATTGCACATGTTTCTTTCCTTCCAGGGGAGCAACATGGAGTCCATACCGTACGGTCTTCGCTTCCTACGTAACCTTATTTAATTAACCTTGGGGCAGAACTGGGCAGAGGAAAGACAGGCATGCAGAGAGCCAGACCATGACGGGTCCCACATGATCTGGACATGCATGTCCATGTCCAAATCACACCTTGCTTGGCTCGCTGTAGAGCATACATGGGCAACTGGTGGCCCTGGGGCCACATGTGGCCCGCCACCATCACACTTGGCCCTCAGGTTTAATATCGGCATCAATATATTACTGATTTAAGCAATATTACACGAGAGGGGGTGGTCTAACTTCTGCGTTGCTTTCAGAACTCGCCCTGAGGGCTTGTTCCTGCAGCATCGCAGGCGTGCATTAATGACGTTAAACCACCCCCTCTCGTGTAATATTGCAATTATACAACAGTTACCCTTAAAACTAAGAAACTGAAGAAGAAAAAAATATTTTTTAATGGCTGATGCAGACACTACGACCATAAATGTCCCAATAAACTAGCTAGCCTAGCCACCGAGTTTGCTGCGCTCTGGGAGAACAGAGCAGCTGAAATCTTTGTTTTGATTAGGTGTGGAGTGGTGCTCGTTTGAAGCACGGCTAGAAGGCTGTTTCAACCAATCAGATTGCTTCCTCGAAACAACCTGTTGTATAATTGAGCCGTTACAATTCCAAACGAGTCATCATGAGTCATGACCGGATTTAATTACTTCAGTCTAAATTAGTAGCTTAATGAGTATAGTATTACAATGTTATTGGCTTTTTTTAATGTCAAATGTATTTGTATTTATAGTTCATAAAAGTTAACATAACTATAATTATAGCCAGGCATTTGAACGGCATTTTAAATGAAATAAAAATGTTACAGACAGATACAGACACATGCTGACACGGTTGTGTGATGTGGATTCACATCGCAGGCCAAGAGAGGCCACATGCTGACTGACTGACAGAGAGGCTGCGGCGCATGTGAGTCATTCTGGGAAGCTCTGCTCTGCTCTGCTCTCTCTCTCTCTCTCTCTCCCCTCTCTCTCTCTCTCCTCCTCCTCCTCCTCACAGCCTTCCATGACTCACATGACAGACCGACCACGTCCACCACTGCTGTGCATGGCCCAGCAGTAGTGCCAGTGGTAGTAGTACGTACAGTAGAGTATACAGCAAGTACACCCAGTGACTCACTCATGTACGTGTGACAAACACATGGGCGCTGCCTGCCTGGGGGCCCAGAGCTTGTGTCCCGGTGCGTGCAGCACCGGGGCCTCATGGTGACTGGCTGCTGCCTCTAGTCACAACAAACAAACAAAAAAAACACCAAAAGAGACTCCGCTATAGCCCGGCGGCCTTTTGAAGACGCTTGTGACTCACCACCAGACTCACCACCAGAGAGAGAGAGAGAGAGAGTGGTGCTCCCCGGGGGGGAGTAACAGAAATCTGAGCGAAAACACCACGCAGTGCATGGAGGATCTGGCCTCTATGACACAGATGGGACGGAGTTATTTTAAGAGAGACATATGACCGGATTTACGCGCTCTTGTGTTTTATGCTGCGTTCAACACTGGCAGCTACACAAAGATACAGGCTACCATTCATTTCCAATGGAGGCCAGCGACTCCAAGGTAAAAAAACACATGAAGGTACAAAGACACAGACTACCATTCATTTCCAATGGAGGCCAGCGACTCCAAGGTAAAAACACACATGAAAGGCCCAGGCCGTAGCGTAACGGTCTGGGCACCGGACTGGTGATCCAGTCGCAGTGTGCCGCGGGTTCGACTCCCGGACCCGACACGGCCTTTACCGCATGTCATCCCCCCATCTCTCTCCCGTTTCCTGTCAGCCTACTTTCTATCCCTTAAAAAATCAATAAAGGCGTAAGCCGCAAAAAAAATATCTTAAAAAAAAAACAAAAAAACACATGAAGGTACAAAGATACAGACTACCATTCATTTTCAATGGAGGCCAGCGACTCCAAGGTAAAAAACACATGAAGGTACAAAGATACAGACTACCATTCATTTTCAATGGAAGCCAGCGACATGAAGATACAAAGATACAGGCTACCATTGATTTTCAATGGAGGCCAGCGACTCCAAGGTAAAAAAATATAATACAGGCTACCATTCATTTTCAATGGAGGCCAGCGACTCCAAGGTAAAAAACACATGAAGGTACAAAGACACAGGCTACCATTCATGTTCAATGGACGCCACATGAAGATACAAAGATGCATGCTACCATTGATTTTCAATGGACGCCAGCAACATGAAGATACAAAGATGCAGGCTACCATTCATTTTCAATGGACGCCAGCAACATGAAGATACAAAGATACAGGCTACCATTCATTTTAATGGACGCCACACGAAGATACAAAGATACAGCCTACCATTGATTTTCAATGGAAGCCAGCAACATAAAGATACAAAAAAACAGACTACCATTAATTTTCAATGGAAGCCAGCAACATGAAGGTACAAAGATACAGGCTACCATTCATTTTCAATGGAAGCTACATGAAGCCACAAAGATACAGACCATTGATTTTCAAAGGACCCAATCTCAAAATATGTAGTTCCAGGGACCTCCCCCAGATGCCAATATTTTAAATAAAAATGTTCTCTCTGAAATATATATTCAAAGATTTGTGCCTGGGGGCCCAGAGCTTGTGTCACGGTGCGTGCAGCACCGGGGCCTCATGGTGACTGGCTGCTGCCTCTAGTCACAACAAACAAACAAAAAAACACCAAAAGAGACTCCGCTATAGCCCGGCGGCCTTTTGAAGACGCTTGTGACTCACCACCAGACTCACCACCAGAGAGAGAGAGAGAGAGAGGTGCTCCCCGGGGGGGAGTAGCAGAACTCTGAGCAAAAACACCACGCAGTGCATGGAGGATCTGGCCTCTATGACACAGATGGGACAGAGTTATTTTAAGAGAGACATATGACTGGATTTATGCGCTCTTTCATGCTGCGTTCAACACTGGCAGCTACACAAAGATACAGGCTACCATTCATTTCCAATGGAGGCCAGCGACTCCAAGGTTAAAAAAACACATGAAGGGACAAAGATACAGACTACCATTCATTTTCAATGGAGGCCAGTGACTCCAAGGTAAAAAACACATGAAAGTACAAAGATACAGACTACCATTCATTTCCAATGAAGGCCAGTGACTCCAAGGTAAAAAAAATAATACAGGCTACCATTCATTTTCAATGGAGGCCATCGACTCCAAGGTAAAAAACACATGAAGGTACAAAGACACAGGCTACCATTCATGTTCAATGGACGCCACATGAAGATACAAAGATGCAGGCTACCATTGATTTTCAATGGACGCCAGCAACATGAAGATACAAAGATGCAGGCTACCATTCATTTTCAATGGACGCCAGCAACATGAAGATACAAAGATACAGGCTACCATTCATTTTAATGGACGCCACACGAAGATACAAAGATACAGCCTACCATTGATTTTCAATGGAAGCCAGCAACATGAAGATACAAAGATACAGGCTACCATTCATTTTCAATGGACGCCAGCAACATGAAGGTACAAAGATACAGGCTACCATTAATTTCCAATGGACGCTACATGAAGCCACGAAGATACAGACCATTAATTTTCAATGGACCCAATCTCAAAATATGTAGTTCCAGGGACCTCCCCCCAGATGCCAATATTTTAAATAAAAATGTTCTCTCTGAAATATATATTCAAAGATTTGTGCCACATTTTCACGATTTTTCAAAAGCTCGTAGCGCCACTCGGTGGCACGCTATGAGGACCCCAAAGAATACATGTAATATGCCGCCGACCCCCATCTGTTGTTCCAGGGACGTCCCTAGAAGCAAAGATTTGAGTTAAAAACGTTCGCTCTGATAATTCAAATAATTCATCTTTTGGGCAACGTCACCCGGCGATAGTGGGCGATTGGACACTCGCCGTTTGTCTCTAAGGTCTCCCGCTGTTAAAATAGTTACCCATAATGTTCCATTTGGATCCAAACTATCATTTAGCCACATGGGGGACCCCCTGGAACTCCCTCAACGACCCCCTGGTGGGTCCCCGGACCCTACTTTGGGTCCTCAAGTACCCCCCTGGTGGGTCCCCGGGAACCACTTTGATCTACAATTCATGAAGAGGCAGCGAGAGGCGATCGCTAACCTTTTCAATCTCCATCTGCAATCTTTTTTATTTGACTATCGAGACATCAAAGCGTACGAAAATAAAGCCTCATGCATTTCTGAGAACTTTTCCACCCCCCCCCCCCCCCCCCCCCCATCCAACAAGCACTTGTTCTGGGGCTTTTTGGATGGGATCCTAGAAGCTTTTTGACATCGATGTCAACGAGACAGGCAGCTCATTGAGACAAGCCGCTGCACTCCTCCTCCTCCACGCTAAAAGTCCAGAGTGCTCGTTTGAGTTTGACTCTGAGAGTGTATATATACGATCGCAACGGGTATAAGGGTCGGAATGAATGTTACACTCTCAGAGTTAACCCATTTTGACCTGAGATCAGATTCGAAAACTGTCTTCTACATCGTGACAGTTTTCGGAAAAAGCTATGTTTCTATGTCAGTCGTTATTCGATTATTCAAAAATAGCAGACCTACAAGCTCGTAGCGCACCACTCGGTGGCGCGCTATGAGCTTGTAGATCTGCTATTTTTCAATAGCTAAAGCATAACATAATGCTTATACCAAAAGGGGAACCCGCCCAGAATGGGTTAAATGAAGACTCAGTGTCTTCGAGTGTTTCCTTGGCTTGTTTCTCACGTTCGCACAGCGTTTAATACATTCATATCCATAACCACTGGTCCAGTTTTAGCAGCATAAAAGGCTCAAGGACATGAAAGCGTGCGATTCATACGTGACTTCTCTCCATCGTTCTCGACGATGAATTGTAACAAATCGAGTTCAGTATAACACTCTGGCAATGATCTCGTAATCTTTTTACAACTTTAAAAGGGGGGACTGTGGTTCTCCTTGACCTGTGCCCTTATGTGAACCCAACATCCTCCAATACTAGAGAATGGCTTTGTGCATTACAGAGAGAGAGAGAGAGACAGAGAGAGAGAGAGAGAGAGACAGAGAGAGAGAGAGAGAGAGAGAGAGAGAGAGAGAGAGACAGAGAGAGAGAGAGAGAGAGAGAGAGAGAGAGAGGCAGAGAGAGACAGAGAGAGAGAGAGAGAGAGAGAGAGAGAGAGAGAGAGAGGGGGAGAGAGTATGTCTACATGCTGACAAAAACTGCCCGACTGACCAACCTTTCCGACCGACCATTAGCACAGATAGCTTATTGCTGAAGCGACGTAAACATGGACTTCTCCGTGGTTCCAACGTCAGGTGGTAAATGGGCGCGGTTGTCAGACAACGGACTCTACAGAAGTTAAACTATACGCATGCACAGGGTGCAAGGTGTGAGCAGCAACGCATGCTCTCATCTATACGCATGCACAGGGTGCAAGGTGTGAGCAGCAACGCATGCTCTCATCTTTGTACCAGAGGAACTTGAAATGGACACAGTCCCATAGCCTGGGGCGCTGTGTTGTTTTCGTCGACTAAAACCAAGACGAAAAATGTCCGTCGACTACCTTTTTCCACGGACCAAAACTGAAGGGAAACTAAATTAAAAATAATCTATGGTGACTAAAACTATAAGACTAAAGATATTGACTATTTCGTCAACCAATACAAACTATAGACTAAAATGTTATGAAGGGACTAGTGGACAAGAGATCCAGTATAAGTCATTTTACAATTGGTTGCATGCTGAAAATAGCAGATCTACAAGCTCACAACGACAGACAGATAGAGTAGTACGGTGTGACTGAGACAAAGCCTGCAGAGACAGACAGATACAGTAGTATACAGTGTGACAGAGACAGACAGATACAGTAGTATACAGTATGACAGAGACAGACAGATACAGTAGTATACAGTGTGACAGAGACAGACAGATACAGTAGTATACAGTGTGACAGAGACAGACAGATACAGTAGTATACAGTGTGACAGAGACAGACAGATACAGTAGTATACAGTGTGACAGAGACAGACAGATACAGTAGTATACAGTGTGACACAGACATCAGCTCAACGAAGTGAAGCAATCCTGGTTGTGGTTGAATCAAAGTACGCATATAGAATGTTGTTTGGGTGCAAACATGGACTAGTATTTATTGATGAGGCTTCTCTCTCTCTCACACACACACACACACACACACACACACACACACACACACACACACACACACACACACACACGAGTCCTGTCTCCATCTCTGTTGTTTTGACATGCCCGTTGTTTTGACTCTGCGTGCGTGCGTGCGTGCATGTGTGCGTGCGTGCGTGCGTGCGTGGGTGTGTGCGTGTGTGGTCTCCCGTGGGGTGTGTGGCACCGTGCTGGACCATCATAATAGTGTCGTGATGAGCGTGATAAATGGGTTGTCAGGAAGATCTGGCCTCGTGTCAGACACCGGATTGTCTCTTTGATAAGCCCCGCCCCCACTTCAACCACAACAAGCACGAGACAGACCGACAGACACAGACACAGACAGACAGACACAGACACAGACACAGGCACAGACACAGACACAGACAGACAGACACAGACACAGACACAGACAGACAAGTGCTTCCCAACCTCAGAGACCCGTCGTCTCATGGCTGACCTACAGCAATACTGAGAGTCCCAATTGGCAAATGTTCGGGGGAAAACAGCGACCCCTTGACGTGAGAACAGTCTGTCTTGAGAGACTTATAGACATGCAGAGACTCCCCCAGTCAACATGTGCAACGTGCACGCACGCACGCAATTTGAGGTTTGCTAGCTGACCTTAGAGTATATATATTTATAGAGAAGGCACCCAGAGGAAATCTTGAGGCGAAATGGACATAGTGGCCGAATGAAGGTATTGCAGCCTGGCCCCAAACACATGAACGCGCTGTCCGTTGACTATCATTGTACACGTCGCGACGGACGACGCTCGTAGCGCGTTCAACGGCAGCGTGTTCATGTGTTTGGGGCCACTCACCATTGCAATCCGTCCCAGAATGCACTCTGTTCCTACCAGGAAGGAGGAGTGAATCCGCCTCATGCGCTTTTGAGCAACTTTGTGTCTCTGTTGTCAGATGTCAGCATTCAAATGTCCTCCACCTACCCGGCCTCCTCCATTGTGGAGGGGCGGCAGTGGCTCAGGGGTAGAGTGCCTGGATGGTAACCGTAAGGTTGCCAGTTCGAACCCGGGCTCCCCCAGAGTTACTGTCGAAGTGTCCTTGAGCAAGACACTGAACCCCTAATTGCTCCCGATGTGCTAGTTGGTGCCTTGCATGGTTTCCGCTGCCATCGGTGTATGAATGTGTGTGTGAATGGGTGAATGTAATGCACAATCTCTGTAAAGCACCTTGGATAAAGGCGCTATATAAATGCACCATTTACCATTTACCATTTGTGATTACACACATGTGATTTATGGATTGTACTATATGTGGTTATCTAGTTCTGTTATGGGTATCTATCAGTGATTATTATGTGATTTATGGATTGTATTATGATCACGTGATATGTTCAGTATCTATGTGATATATGGAATGCATCGAAAGTTATGCTGTTGACGTAATGTCTTGTTATGCTCTGCTCTGGGGTTTGTTGTTGATATCAGAGCTGTGTCTCGGTGCACAGATAATCTGAGATATCACATGATACACCGAAAATACTCAAAACAGTAAGCTCACAACGCGCTGCATGTGGACGCAACACTTGTAGATACACGGGATGACAATAAACATCTCACAGAATATTTAACACTTTGAAATAAAACAATCGGTTGTGCATAATTATATGATATCACATGAGCAGAGCCACACCGCCATACTAATGCAATAGTTACATCATGACGATGTATACAATGATAAGAGCGAGCAAATCGGCTAATTACATAAAGATTAAATTCCCAATTTCCCATTGACAATTAATGGATCATTCACGTTGTGTGTGTTGTACGACGATAAGAGCGCCCGTCAATTCACACGGGTGTGTTTTTAACAACGCACACACACACACACACACACACACACACACACACACAGGGTGGACACCAGGAAACCAGTAATCTGGACTAAATCTCTCCCCCCCCCCCCCCCCCCCCCCACCTTTATGTGTCTTTTGTTATCAGTGGGGGTGGGACGGCTGGATGGCCAGGGGTCACAGGGCTAAGACTTCTGTTCCTACCCCCCACCCACCTCACCCCCACCTCACCTTCTGATATCTTTGGAATATACCTTTTTTGTTCTTCTTCCCCCTCCCTTTTTCCTTTTCCTCTAAAACCCAAATAAAGTGTGTGATGGAAGAGCGAGCGGACGCAACCCCCCCCCCCCCCCCACACACACACACACACCGGGTTCCGACCCCTTCACCGGGCCGCCAGAGGTCCCCCCCCCCCACCATTTCCCACACGCACAGAACCAGTGGCGGAAAGTAACTAAGTACTTTTACTTAAATACTGTAATAATTAACCTTATACATTTTGGCCATTTGAAAATAGCCGACCGATGTCCCGGATAGCATCTCTTGTTCAACACAAGGTTTCTTGGACGGCCCATCGCCATCGCTGTATAGTTTCATTAGATAAACATATAACGCCAAACATACTAACAGACATAAACTCTTTCTCTTATAGTTCATTAGATAAACATATAACGCCAAACATACTAACAGACATAAACTCTTTCTCTTATAGTTCATTAGATAAACATATAACGCCAAACATACTAACAGACATAAACTCTTTCTCTTATAGTTCATTAGATAAACATATAACGCCAAACATACTAACAGACATAAACTCTTTCTCTTATAGTTCATTAGATAAACATATAACGCCAAACATACTAACAGACATAAACTCTTTCTCTTATAGTTCATTAGATAAACATATAACGGCAAACATACTAACAGACATAAACTCTTTCTCTTATAGTTCATTAGATAAACATATAACGGCAAACATACTAACAGACATAAACTCTTTCTCTTATAGTTCATTAGATAAACATATAACGCCAAACATACTAACAGACATAAACTCTTTCTCTTTCGAACACTTTCACAAATTAATAGCAAACATTAGTAGCACATTTACAAGCTCACGGGAACGGCTATATTCACTGATTTTGAGCGACGAAGAAAATGTTGAATATGAACACATGGTTTCTACACGTCGGCAACGATATATGTATATATATATATATATATATATATATATATCACACACACACACACACACACACACACACACACACTATGTTGCAGTTCACAACTCTGAAGTAGGGTGTTTCCGCTAAAACCGGCAAAACCGGCCCTATGGCGTTCACGTAAGCATAAGTATAAATCTGGCTTTTGGTCCCGTCCCGTCCCCATGTCCCTGCGAGGACCCCACAGAGCCCCTGATGTTAAACCAAATAATGTAAAACCGCCCTGACCCAGACAGGAAGGGGGGGGGGGGGGGGGGAGGAGGGGTGAAGGAAAGGAGACACCAAATGGTCCTGGTTAGTGGCTGCACAACACAATGATCTCTGCAGCTCTCTCTCTCTCTCTCTCTCTCTCTCTCTCTCTCTCTCTCTCGCTAGAGAAGCAGGAGCAGTTTAAGGCACAGTGGTGTAAAGTAACTTAGTACATTTACTCAAGTACTCTACCTACTTAAAGGGCCACGCTGATAACAAACTATCTTTATCTGGGAAAAAGTGAATCCATCCTTTTTGGAGCAAATAGTGAGATTGGGTGACAATATTATCACATGAAAAGATGAAATTAAGGTTCCATCCTGGAGGCAAATCATTCCGGTGATAAAATGGCCACAGACGTAATAAAAAAAGTCAAAGAACAAGATTCCTTCACAGGATCTCCTCACTGGTCAACAAAAACACCTTGAAGACCTTAACAGGAGCCCTCATACAAGGTTGCTCTGACTATGCATGCACCTCCTGGTACCACAGCACCTCTAAGGCCCTTAAAACAAGGCTCCAGACTTCCCAAAACAAACTGGTCAGGCTACTACTTGGCCTCACTCCCCGAACCCACCTCACCCCTGCCAACTTTGACAGGCTGGAATGGCTTAGGGTCGACGACAGAGTACAGCATCTTGCAATGGGTCTGGTCCACAAGATTCGATACACCACCAAGATACCCATACATGTACCCGTCTAAATACTTCCTTAATGTCAACGAAGTCCACACCCACAACATCAGAGGGAGTTCAACAAACCATGATGTACAGCCCAGATTCGGCACAAACAAGGGACTAAATTAATTTCGCTTCTATGCCACTAGCCTGACCCAGAGCGAGACATTTCTCGTCTAGAGGGGCGGGTCGCGCCTCAGAAATGCGCGCACCCTGATTGGATCTCATCGATCTGTCCGTCACCCCCGGCCCCTCCTCTCCCCCCTAGTGCAGCGCTACGTCACATCATTTAGAGCGACGCCCACCCGGAAGGGTTGACTCCCACTTTTAGACTTGTTCAGCCCACGGCTTTTTCCAGGCTTTCATCTTTCGCGCAGACGAAATGAAAGCCTGGCTATCGAGGCTACTATGCCACCAAAATGTGGAACGCCCTACCAACAGTCATTAAGACATGCAAATGCCTTGACTCCTTCAAAACCGCTCTCAAAGGGCACCTACGGACGGCTGCAATTCGAAATGGGGCCCCGTAAAATCTGAATGCCCCACCCACCCCTTTCCCCCCCACTGTATATGTTTATTTTATTTATTTCCTTTTTACCTCCGATGATGATTTCCTGTTTTTGACTTCATAGAAGTGTATATTCGTACGTTTCTAAATGTTTTGATGCATTGAAAATGGTGGGCCCTATTGAAACAAGTTTAATGCTTCATGGTGTCATCCACTCACAGTTAACAGTTTTTGTATTGAGTTTGATGCGCCATCCTGTGAGAGGGTTATCTAATAGTCCAATAAACAGGCTGTACACTTAAAATTATGGATTCACAAGATCTGGCATTTATTGATTGCCCACAATTATCCCAAATTGAATGGTCATGTGATATATACATGTGAACAGCAAAGACATATATGAAAGCAAATACGACCTGTTACATCACGAATTCGGATTCGATCATATCAGTCCACAGATTTGGGGGCCCCGCGAAGCACAGGACAGAGAGCTGGTCTATCCTGGAGAATTCTGACGCGTCACTCCTTTGCCCAGGCACTATATAGAACAGCACAGCTCGGCCGCACACTCTTAAAAGTAAGGGTGCTTACTTAACGAGTGTGTAATATCCCACCAAGTTGTACTTGAAATGTACTGTAATTCTGCAAATTGTTAATAAATCAATCAATCAATCAATCACTCCCCCTTCTCCACAAGGAGGGGAAGTGCACCAAAGCATTACGTATTATGTTATGCTTTAGCTGTTGAAAAATAGCAGATCTGCAAGCTCATACGAGCTTGTATGTAGGTCTGCTATTTATTTTAAATCGTGGAATGTATAATCTTTCAGAGCGAACATTTTTAACTCAAATCTTTGCTTCTGGGGGGGGGGGGGGGGGGGTCCCTGGAACAACATATTTTCAGATGGGGGTCGGCGGCCAATTACATATAATCTTGGGGGTTCTTGACATGAAAATGTTTGAGAACCACTGACATAGAAACATGAGGGTTTTTCAGAAAACTGTCAGGATTTAGAAGACATGTTGTAGAATCGTCCTCAGGTCTAAGTGGGTGCACAGCCCTGGCCAGTGTCGGGGTCCAGTTTGGTGCGGATCGAAGCAACGGTGTGCCTCGCAGGATAGCAGATCTACAAGCGACAGAATGTGTATTGGTTGTGGAAGCAGAAAGCAGGGCAGTATATACGGGTCCAACGAGTGTCACGCGGGGCTGACACAGCACCTCAGAAACATCTCGCCAGGAGCACACTGACATTTTGGTGAAGGACACAAAAAAACACTCAATGTCCACATGACAACAAATACCACCTGCAGGACGCACGCACGCACACACGCACGCACCGCACACACCGCACGCACACACCGCACGCACCGCATGCACGCACGCACCGCACACACCGCACGCACACACCGCACGCACCGCACCGCATGCACGCACAGACCGCATGCACACACCGCACAGACCACATGCACACACCGCATGCACACACCGCACACACGATCACTGACTGATCTCCAAGAGAGAGAGAGAGAGAGAGAGAGAGAGAGACTATGACAGCTGTGAACATTTTCAGAGCATTTGAAGTGAAACATTCCTGTGTGCTCGTGGCCTCACTTCCTCTCAGCTCCATGTGCTATTTGTCCCCAGCTGTGAGAGAGAGAGAGAGAGAGAGAGAGAGAGAGAGAGAGATAGAGAGAGAGAGAGAGAGAGAGAGAGAGAGAGAGCTGCAAATACAGTGGGAGAGAGAGCTGCAAACAGAGTGGGAGAGAGAGATGCAAACAGAGTGGGAGAGAGAGATGCAAACAGAGTGGGAGAGAGAGCTGCAAACAGAGTGGGAGAGAGAGAGGTGCAAACTTTCACAAGGATACCATCCAACCAGACACTGCTGCTCTCTCCCCCTCTCTCTCTCTCTCTCTCTCCCTCTGTTTCTCTCTCTCTCCCTCTCTCTCTCTCTACCATTTGGTCCACTTGGCTCTCTGTGTCCACATTGCATCTCAGCTGAACAGTCTCTTGCAACAAGACTTACGTAAACCAGTACTTTTTGAGCGGTGCGTACTGCTACAATACTGTGCGTGCGTGCGTGCGTGCGTGCGTGCGTGCGTTGCCTGGCGTTATGCCTTCAAATCAATATCACGATTATTTCAAACCTTTGCCTCGATATACTTTTCTGCTCCTTTTCAATTGCAGAGTAATGAATGCAATCATGTAAATAAAGATGAAATTAAAATAAAGTGGTAAAAAAAAAATCATAATCCAGAGCCCAATATACCGTGTATTAGTGCTGCCAGAATCGGCCAAAAATGATATTTGAATATTCCTTTTTAAACACATGTATTTGAACAATTTTCGAATTATTTCGAATGTCGAATGTATATGATTTTAATATGAATATGATATGAATATTGCAGAATAATATGCTGTAAAACTTTCTCTTTTTTTAAATATATGGTCCGGTCCTGTATGGGCCGCCGTTGGTGCTGAGAAATGCACTCTCTTGAGTCTTGCAAGATCAAATGAATGATTCATAATTATCCTAATTATCCACATTTTTGTATAATGTTTTAGTTTACGTGGCACAGAGTCTCGCCTGAACTCACTTATTGTTATTTTTTTAATTAAAATCTTAATTTAAAATATTTGATTATTCTTTTATTTTTTACATTTGAATATTCATTCGATTATGGAATATCCGTTGGCAGCACTACCGTGTACGGTATATGGTGAAACGGTTGTCTCATGACACCCCTGCCTTTTGTAAAACCGTGAAAATAGCAAATCTACAACCTGAGGAAACCAAGGTTATAAAAGTTAACTAAAACTAACAAAAAAAATGAAAACAAGAATTAACAAAACATTTTAGTTAAATGAAACTAATAAAAACTAAAAATAAATTAAAAAACGATAACTAAACTGAAACTGTATTGTGTGTCCTCAGAACTAACTAAAACCCCCCCGTTTTTGACCCCGCGACTCATCAGACCTGGATTCTGTTTAGCTTCTTTTTTTTTTACACTTGCGTTGTCGCGCCCCTCTTCAACAGACCCGGAGGAGACCTGTCGTTGGTCCAGACCCTCTTCAACAGACCCGGAGGAGACCTGTCGTTGGTCCAGACCCTCTTCAACAGACCCGGAGGAGACCTGTCGTTGGTCCAGACCCTCTTCAACAGACCCGGAGGAGACCTGTCGTTGGTCCAGACCCTCTTCAACAGACCCGGAGGAGACCTGTCGTTGGTCCAGACCCTCTTCAACAGACCCGGAGGAGACCTGTCGTTGGTCCAGACCCTCTTCAACAGACCCGGAGGAGACCTGTCGTTGGTCCAGACCCTCTTCAACAGACCTGGAGGAGACCTGTGTTGGTCCAGACCCTCTTCAACAGACCTGGAGGAGACCTGTGTTGATCCAGACCCTCTTCAACAGAACTGGAGGAGACCTGTGTTGATCCAGACCCTCTTCAACAGACCTGGAGGAGACCTGTGTTGATCCAGACCCTCTTCAACAGACCTGGAGGAGACCTGTCGTTGATCCAGACCCTCTTCAACAGACCTGGAGGAGACCTGTGTTGATCCAGACCCTCTTCAACAGACCTGGAGGAGACCTGTCGTTGGTCCAGGCGACAACGCCTGCGTTCCTCGCTTCACGTTTGCAAGGCCCTTTAGTCATAGTCTCTTGAAAAGTTTTCATTTAGTCTTGGCCACGTTTTAGTCACCTGGAATGTTTTAGTGTTACTCTAAGTTTTAGTCGACTGAATATCGTGAGATTTTAGTCGACTAAATTTACAGTTGATTTAGTCGACTGCATCGAATTTTGCCGGGCCTTGATGCCGTCAAAATGACTGTTTTTACACTTGCTGAAAATAGCAGATCTACAAGCTTGTAGATCTGCTATTTTCAGCATGCAAACAAGTATTAAATTGATCTCTTGTCCACTACAGTTCCTAACATTTTAGTCTAGTTTCTATGCGTTGACGAAATCGTCAATATATTTTCGCCAGTGAAAAAATTTAGTCGACGAACATTTTTCGTTTTTTAACATGTACCTTGGCCTAAAAGTAGATGTGTTATTTTGCTCTTCGCCGTAGACCAAGAGAAGTAGACCGGTGGGATACCTCAGGGCTTTGTACTAATCTACAACTGATCTGCAACGCCAAGTTCAAAAACTTGTAGATGGCCTCATTCCCGCCATGTGTGTTCCCCGCAGCCACCCAGAACAGCGGCGGCAGGTTTTGTACCTTGTTACGTATGGTTAAACATACACTCAGATGGGTCTCGGCATGCAGTCAGGGCCCCTGCAGCATGGGGGGGGGGGGTCTGGGGGTCTCTGGTGGGTTAACATGTACGGAGAGAGAGAGACGGTTGGGAGGATGCAGACATCAGAGGCACAGAAACTCGAAGAAGGGCACACATTTCCCGTAACATGTATATACCACGTATACTCCCCTCCCACTTCTTCTTGCTGTGTGTGTGTGTGTGTGTGTGTGTGTGTGTGTGTGTGTGTGTGTGTGTGTGTGTGTGTGTGTGTGTGCATGACTATACTTCTGAGGACAATTTTCCTGGTCCTAACAACATAAATGGTTATTTTATGTAAGGAAAGAGAGAGAGAGAGAGAGAGAGAGAGAGAGAGAGAGAGAGAGAGAGAGAGAGAGAGAGAGAGAGAGAGAGAGTGAAAAGGGGTAGTCGACCAGCATCTTTTGTCTCAGTTTCACGACGAACAAAATCATCACTTTGAATTGACCTGATGGTGCTCCTATGGGACAGAGACCTTGATCTGACTAGTCGACATAGTTTCAAAGTAGGTGTGCAAAATAATATCTATATTATATTCCAAATATAATATATTATAACTTTATTTTATATTTAGCGCGGCACCTAGTGCTATGTGGTGTACAATGTACATATTATATATATATATATATATATATATATATATATATATATATATATATATATAATATATATATATTCTTTCAAGGCGAACGTTTTTAACTCTCAGAATCTTTGCTTCTGGGAGGTCCCTGGAACAACATTATTTTCAGATGGGAGTCGGCGGCCAATTGCATACAGTATAATTTTTGGGGTCCTTCACATGAAATACTGAGCACCACTGATACAGAAACGAGGTATTTCAGAAAACGTTTTAAACGTCGACGTCAGGCCTAAATGGGTTAAGAAAAGCTATAGCATTTTTGCTTAAAAATCTGAGAATTTAATTTCCCTCCAAATGTCTAACATATTAAAAATCTATAGTTTGCTGATGTATACAGAAAGAATACAAAAGGCATATTATATCTTTGCATGAGGAATACAACGACATGTAAAGTGTCTTGTCTGTCAATTTTCTATTAATTGTCAACTGTTACGTTTAATTGAATAATGTCTTAACTATCAATTAATCGATTAACGATGAACATACCTAGCGCGCACATATCATTACATTACAATTGTGTTCATCTAATTAAAGTGTGCTGTCCGGTTCTGCACACAATCCATGTAACGGGAAGCCTCTACAACAGGGGTGGGCAACTTTGACGATGTTAGGGCCATATATTACTGTCGTAGCAAAAATAGCTGATCTACAAGCTCAAAACGCGCCGCGCTGCGACGCATTTTGAGCTTGTAGATCGGCAATCTTTTTGCCATGTTCAAAAATTAAAATCTAGAATTTTTGCGATTTTTGAATTGGACTCCTGAAAATTGTCATTTTTATGTAATTCCAAATCCTTTAATTATACTTGTGTTGACCATTTGTGCTACTAATTTAGACTGAAGTAATTAAAGCGGGTTATGTTTGCATGTTGTGGAATTGTAAACAGCTGAAACCAATATTATATCAGTATTCTGACATTAACCTGAGGGCCACATTAAGTGAAGGTGGGGCCGCATGTGGCCCTCGGGCCGCCAGTTGCCCACCCCTGCTCTACAAGTATACAAGTTTGGTATTGGCATCAAAATGTAGGCCTATATTTAAAGTATCCCATTTCACAGGTTTTCAAAGGAATAAAATGTATAGAAAATAGCAGATCTAGAAGCTCAGAATGTGTCGCTTTGCGAGCTTGTAGATCAGCAGCATTAACTAAAGTTTTCAAATAATTGAAGTGGAGTAAAAGTGCAATATTTTTGCCTTTAAGATGTAGAGGAGTATAAAGTAAAACTAGTGGAAATAAAAAAAAGTTCTCCAGTAAAGTCACAAAAAAAAGAAAATCACACTTGTGTGAAGTGAGGGGCACTCTTATCATCATACATCGGCCATTCACGTCATCACATTCCGTGCCGCAAACGCACTTAAAACAAAACACTAAAATAAAATCAATTACTCGAGTATAAATGTACCCGGTTATATACGGCCAGAGACAGATGGACAAACTAACATGTTTTATTATTATTTCTTTGCTCTGCCACAGCTGGGCTCACGTCCAGCCTGCCATTAGCGAGAGGCTCGGACCGAATTAGACCACAGATAACAACGGCTGACATTAGCAGCAACAACAATGTACGCACATGCTGTCAAAGACACACGCACACGCACACACTCGCACACACACACGCACACACACACACGCATGCACACACACCGTCTGCTCATGACCACAGAAAACACACACAAGGCCCCGGTCCGTCTCTTTAAATAGGTCCCTCTCAGTTGAGAGTGAGAATTCCCCTAACATTTTTGGCCCAGGGCATATAAACAAAGTCAAAGGAAGTGCAGGAAGGGAGTCATAGTCAAGCGCACACAGAACTTGAAACATTTGCATAATCCTCTGCGTGTCCGTTAAGCACCGGGTACACCAGAGGCTTCCCCTCCAGATAAAACACAAATAAACGAATTAACTGTATATCTACTGTATATAGGCAAACTATACCATCAAACAAAGAGCACAGGCGTCGATCTGCCCACTTCCGACTCCTGCAGATGTAATTAATGCCATTTTAAAACAGTTATACCATAAGCAAAAAGAAAACAAATCAACAAAGCAAATCAATCAAAAAGATCATTAAGCTCACCTCACATCCTGTAGTTTGTGTATAGTTTCAATTGTGTTAGTATTGTTTCTTTTGTTGGTGTACTACTGGTGTACTGTTGCTGGGTTCTTGGCATAATACTAGTACTCAATGACATAGAGCACCGACGTCTGACGTCAATATCGGTGGAGGGCGCACATACGCGGGTCCATGTACTTTTTATTTGCATTGTAATCCCCATATAAGAACTGTGCATATTGTATATATTATTGAAAAATAAACATGTCACCCAGGCCGCTTCACTCATGTGGATGTGAAGAATCAACTGACTGAGAGAAAACGCTATTGTTACTGCTGCTGAATTAGTTACATTTTCGCTAGAAACAGACAGTATCATTAGTACTGACGGTCGCAGACGATACAGAGACACACCTCCCTGACAATAACGCAGAGACAGCTTGTTTATTTTTGGACCACAATGCCTATATGAAACGATTTGAAGATCACCCCATGTTATTCTCCATAGAGAAATGACTTTGGTGAACCAGGGGATGAGCGAGTGACGTCAGGACTCTATAGTGATCTATATGATCATACAGTATATCATATATATATATATATATATATATATATATATATATATATATATATGTATGTATATATCATGATGATATACATGATCGACTGGCCTTGAAGTTCTATATGACAATGGGCAAGGCACTAAGTAGCCTACTTTGACATTATTGTTGATCGGGGATCGTATTCAAAGAAATGAATGTCGCAAAAAGCTTTCAATGTTTTACATTTTAGCAGTCAAGAAAATGTGACTGAAGAGTTGAAACAAGCGTTTACGTTACTCTTTTATCAGCCTAGCTGGGCCATTGCCCATTCTGAACGGGCACCCATTTTGGTGTCAGCATCATGTTATGCTTTAGCTATTGAAAAATAGCAGATCTACAAGCTCATATCGCGCCACCGAGTGGCACGATACGAGCTTGTAGGTCTGCTATTTTTGAAAAATCGAAGAGCGACTGACATTTCTAGAATCCGATCTCAGGTCAGAATGGGTTACTCAGACCAGTGGGTGTCCAGTGGAAACCTCGTATGAATCTGATCTCAGGTCAGAATGGGTTAACGGAAGCAGTGCTGCGCATGCGGACGGGTGATACATAAGCAGACTATAAACGCTTGTTTCAACCTGTCACTTAGATTGTTTTGACCGCTAATATTTAACCCATATTTAAGCCTGACGTCGAAATGTAAAAAAAAAAAAGTCTTCTAAATCCTGACAGTCTGAAATACCTAGGATTCTCAATATTTCATGTCAAGGACCACAAACATTTGATGTAATTGGCCGCCGTGGCCGAACCCCATCTGAAAATATGTTGTTCCAGGGACAACATATTCACTTTGAAAGAATATACATTCAAAGATTTGCGCCACATTTTCGCGACTTTTCTAAAATAGCAGACCTACAAGCTCGTAGCGCGGCACTCGGTGACGCGCTATGAGCTTGTAGATCTGATATTTTTTCAACAGCTAAAGAATAACATAATTCTTAAAACAACAAAAGGGGTTCCCGTTCTGGTTAAAGATGGAGTGCCATGAATTTAGTTTGCACATTTTCTGTTTTGTAATGACTCTATGGAGTTAACATTACTCTAATAGACCCCCAGGTGTTTTGTATGTGCCTATGGAGTTAACATTACTCTAATAGACCCCCAGGTGTATTGTATGTGTCTATGGAGTTAACATTACTCTAATAGACCCCCAGGTGTTTTGTATGTGTCTATGGAGTTAACATTACTCTAATAGACCCCCAGGTGTGGTTAGAATATTCAAATATGTCTATCTATGTTTTTGGTTTCTCAAAAGGCTCAATCGAGGCCCAGGTCAAAAGGCCCAATCGAAATGACAGTGATATTGGTGACGTCACAATACCATTCCCTCCCCTAACCCCTCCCCCCCTTGTCATACAGCCACAGCTGTGGGTGCGGCTTCCACCAGGCAAACCGGACATACTTAATGAACTGTTGGGTGTGGCCACATAAAAACACTTTCAGTACAGTTTTTGGAGAGAAAGAATGAAATAAAATGTCTCCTAGTATAATCTGATGATCACATTTTAGGGGTGAGGGGGGATATCAGGCACTACTTCTTTAAAATATCCAAGATAGAATTTAGAACTTAGATTTTCTGATACGATGTGCGGAAAACTTTTGGCCACCGTTAGCTGTTGTCGCACACTCTGCCGACAACCTACGCTGTGTGTAGGAAGAGGTTACTATTGGAGCTATATCATCTGCCTAGTGGCGCGACAGTGGATCAGTGGGTAGTGGGCGGTAGAGAGGCCGGATGGGAACCGTGAGCTTCCCAGTTCGATCCCTGTGGCCTCCCCCAGAGGTAGTGTCCAAGTGTCCTTGAGCAAGACTCTGAACCCCTGATTTCTCCCAATGTACAGGTTGGTGCCTTGCATGGTTTCCTCCAGCATTCGTGTGTGAATGTGTGTGTGTGTGTGTGTGTGAATGTAATGCACAATCTATGTCAAGCGCTTTGGATAAAGGCGCTATATATAAATGCACCATTTACCATTTAAATGCACAATTTACCTACAAGATCAGCTGATTTGATATGTGGCACAATCATAATGGCTCTGTGTGAACTTATTTGGAGAGTCAAGTCTCCAACAAAATGACAAATATACACAAACAGAAATTACATTTGAATTATCAAAAGTAATCACATTGAAACGACCACGTGAGTGACACAATATGAAGACCGGGTAAAAAAAAAAAAGGAAAACATGATTTTCCTCGAGGTAATAAGAAAGAGATCTTTGTTATGAATGTATTTATTATTTAATAACAAAACAATTAGCTATGGGACTACGGTAATTATAATGTCTGGAAATGTTATCGTCTAAAGAAACACAGTTTTACCTCCATTCATGTGTGGGTTCTTTGGCGCGCGGCCAGGGACTTCATTTACAATCACAGACGGGCCATATTTCATTCTGCTATCGGCCTCCTGTAAAAATAATACCATTGTATCTTAACCCATTTTGACCTGGGAACGATTCTACAAATGCCTTCTAAAATCCTGACAGTTTTCTGAAAAACCCATGTTTCAATGTCATGTCGTTCTCAAACATTTTCATGTCGAGGACCCTCAGGATTAAATGCAATTGGCCGACGACACCCATCTGGAAATATGTTGTTTCAGGGACCCCCCCCCCCCCCCCCCAGAATCAAAGATTTGAGTTAAAAACGCTCGCTCTGAAAGAATATATATTCAAAGGTTTGCACTACATACTGTACAGTATTCACGATTAAAAAAAATAGCATATCTACAAGCTCGTAGTGCGGCACTCGGTGCCGCGCTACGAGCTTGTAGATATGCTATTTTTCAATAGGTAAAGCATAACATGATGCTTTAAAACACCAAAAGGGGTTCCCGCCCTGAATGGATTAAATCTGATAAGTTAGCATTTGTGTGCAATTCATATTATGACGTCGTATACGGCGGGCTATATCGCAACATAAAACATGCTGATCTACAAGACCACAACGTGACCGCGGGCGCAGCATGGTGTGGGCTTGTGGATCGGCTATTTTGTCAGAGTAAATTCGAGCTGGGTCTGGCCGCATGTTGAAATGGCGATGACTGCTTGTTGCAATTTAACGTCGTGAAGTATGTGTTTGCCGTTAGCCTAATGCAGGGGTTCTCAGACTGATTTAACCCATTCTGGACGGGAACGACTTTTGGTGCTTCAAGCATTATGCTCATGGCTCATGGCACGGCACTGAGTGCCGTGCCATGAGCTTGTAGGCCTGCTATTTTTGAAAAATCGTGAAAATGTGGCACAAATCTTTGAATATATATTCTTTCAGAGCGAAATATTTGCTGGGAGATGGGAGTTGGCGGCCAAATACAATAATTCTGGAGAATCACTGATATAGGTTTTTTCTGTAAACTGTCATGATTTATGGGATATTTTGTAGATCAGGTCTAAAATGGGATTTGTTTTTCTATACTATATAGTAGGCCTGTACCTTTAAGCGTGGCACCTTCCCGCGACCCCACGTCGGGTACCCAGGCCCATAGCTGTTTTGGGGCGGTTTTTTGCCGTTATATTGGCCTATTTCCGGTCGCCTAGTGGACAAGAGATCCAGTATACTGTAAGTAAAAGACAAGTCATTTTACACTTGAAAATAGCAGATCGGCTATTTTCAGCAAGCGTAAAATCAGCCATTACGACGGCATCAAGGCCCGACAAAATACATCTTAGTCGACTCTAAATCAACCATAGATTTAGTCAACTAAAATCTCATGACATTTAGTGGACTAAAACTAGACTAACAATAAAACATTCCAAGGGACTAAAATGTGACTAAAGCTAAATGAAAACTATTCAAAAGACTACGACCAAAACTGAAATCTAATTTTGCTGCCAAAAACAACGCTGAAATAAGTTCAAGCTGATATTTCAGCTAATTAGACAGACATTACACGATAGGATTTGACCAATCGCATCATGACGTGACGATGATTATGAATGACGTTTGATTTCATTATGAACATGATGTATTATTAACTTATTGCAAATCTTGAATATGAATTGAATGCCATTTATTTATAGTTTATTCTCGGATACGTTTATAATTCCAAATATTGTATTGTATATTTCCGTTTACTTTTGTACGGCTGCACATACAAAACTCAAACACCAATGTTTCGGTAAAGATACCACCAGAGTTCTCTTGTCTCCGCCTCCTCTCCTTATATGGTCAGCCTGACCCGTGACCAATCACCTGTTCACCGCTGTCAGTCACTACACCTCAGTGTTGTTTTTCGCAGCACATTTCTATTTTAGTTTCGTCATAGTCTTTGGAATTAAACTTAATTAAATTTTAGTCATATTTTAGTCAACGGGAATGTGTTAGTGTTAGTCTAGTTTTAGTCGACTGAATGTCATGTGATTTTAGTCGACTATATATACACAGTTGATGACCGTTTTTACACTTGCTGAAAATAGCCGATCTACAAGCGTACAACGCGTCGCAGTGCGCTTGTAGATCTGCTATTTTCAGCATGCAACCAAGTGTAAAATGACTTATACTGGATCTCTTGTCCACTAGTCCCTACCTAACATTTTAGTTTAGTTTTTATATGTTGACGAAATTGTCGATATATGTGGTCTTAGTTTTAGTCACCGTAGCTTAGTTTTCATGTAGTTTCCATTTAGTTTCCGTCAGTGAAAATTAAGGTAGTCGACAAACACGTTTCGTCTTAGTATTAGTCGACAAAAACAACACTGCTACACCCGAACCGATTACCCATAAGACACTCTCCCAGGTACTGTATCAGGCCGTCGCAGCGGAAATTCCTTTCACACATGAATTCACAATCCGTCACAGGATTGTTTTGTCTTCAATGCAAGACCTATAAACCACAAACAATACACCACGACGTGGTCACATATTGCGGCAGAGTAACAGCTAAACCTCAAACACCTAATACAGTATCTCTTTTCCTCCTGGCCGGGGGGGGGGGGGGGGGGGGTGGTTTCCCACGGCGCAGGAGACGCAGGTTCAAATCCCAGGCGTTATAAGACACGCTCACACCACAAACCCCACTTATAAAACGATAACGTTCAACGGTGACAGTGCTTTTGTGTGAATCCTCGCACACACACACACACGCACGCACGCACGCACACAGCCTGTGAAACACACCACCCGTGAATCACACGAAGCACGCATCGCAAGGCGAGTACGGAAATTGCACACTGTGTTTGTGATTTGTGGCATTTTTTCGAAACGGACCAATCGTGTGAGCTTTGGAAGCCAATCTTAGCGAATCAGGATGGAAATGGTGCCGCTCCGTGTTGATCACATGACTATGGAGATAGTGTATACCGAATTGTGTGATGTATGGATAAAATGTGTACGAGTAATCTGTACATGTGTTTTGCCTAAATCGGCCTCATGGTGGCGCTATAACAGGCCGTTGAGGAATATTTGGGGCAGAGGTTCGTCGTTGGCATCCAGGGAGTGTGTGTGCATATGGATAAAATGTGTCTGAGTAATCTACATAAATGTGTTTTGCCTAAATCGGCCTCATGGTGGCGCTATAACAGGCCGTTGAGGAATATTTGGGGCAGAGGTTCGTCATTGGCATCCAGGGAGTGTGTGTGCAAAGTTTGGCATGGATCGGGCCAACGGTGCCGGAGATTAGCTGATAACGGACGGATGGAAGGACGGACGGACGGAAGGACACACACGGACGGAAGGACGGACGGAGTGCAAAACATACTCTCCCCCCTGGCCTTCGGCCTGGTGGAGACAACAATCAGACAAACAACTCAAATATACATGAAAGACAATTAATACTCAATAACAGAGCCAGGAGTCTGTAGGGTCGACACTCGCATACTCGTGGCAGGATAGTGTGTCGTCATAATCGAACAAGCTTCAAAACTCTTGTGCTGCTTATTTTCAGATTGCAGATCAACTTCTGTGGATCTCTTATTGTGGACCTTGTTTTGAGGTCCATCAAGCATCCATCTCACTCTAGCCCCTGAAGAAATACTAAGAAATACAAAACACAAAGAAAGCACTTGATGTACTGAAGAAAATAGGGAGGCCAGGATTAACAGCAGCAACACTATCGGTCTAAGAGACATTCTATCACAATAATTATCTGTACGTTTGAAACGAGAGAAACTGAAAAGAGAAAAAAAAAGCGGGTGAACAATGAACCGGCGGGCATCTTGTCTATTCTAAATTACATTTGAACCGTTGCATAAGAAGTCCGCGTCAGGTCGTCAGGACTAGGTGGAGTGCTACGGGGCTGACGTGTAGAGTTGCCGTTTGTTAATCTCCGTTCATTTCGGAGGGGAAGTGTTCTTTTAAACCATTTTGACCCGAGTGCGCGTCTGTGTCACATAATAGCTTTTAACCACTTTAACCATTATTTTAGACTTTTAGCTGTTGAAAAACTAAGAAATAGCAGATGTACAAGCTGGCAGCGTGGCACCGAGTGTCACACTACGAGCTTGTAGATCTAACAATTTTTTTTTAAATCTAGAAAACGTAGCACAAATCTTTGAATATATATTCCTCCGCAGCGAACGTTTTTCCACTCAAATCTTTGCTTCTGGGGGTCGGCCGGCGGCCAAATACAGATAATTCTGTGGGTCCTCGACATGAAATAGTTTGAGCACAACTAATACAGAAACATTTTCAAGAATACTGTCAACATTATTTTGTAGAATCTGGTCTCTGCAGGTCCTAATAGGTTAAAGCTGACAATACCGGAGTTGTTTGTGGAGCTGCTGTGAGCCTCATCCAGTCTGTGACTCATGACAGATCACAGGTATATGGAATATTAGTCAACCTCCATGAATGGAACCATTTGACCTGGTGTTTTGTGTCCTGTGCACCTGTTCCAGTGACACCCACGCACACACACGCGCACACACACTCACGCACAATGCGTTGTGTGATGGATAGATGAAAGTGACAGAGGGCTATAGAGAGCTGCCGCAGAGACCCTGAAGTCCCCTGTCACCACGTTTCTGTGTGATGTGTGTGTGTGTGTGTGTGTGCGCTTGTCACCATGTCGCCCTCCCCCCGCGTTGGACGCTGGTTCCCACACAGACCCAGGCGTCTCACACACACACACACAAAAACGCCCGCCCGCCACTCAACATGCCCAGAGGACTGTTTGTTGTCATGTCGTCGGGGGCCTGTTCGTTCGTTTTTTTTTCCCAACCGGCTCACCGTTTCACAGCGATGTGGAAATCCCCCTGGTTTCCACCTTGCCTATCCCCTCCTGCCCTCCTTCACAAAGGAGAGCCAGATATGATAGCACTAGTGCACTGCAGGCGAGGGCGGGAGAGGCAAGCCGGGGACGGCACTGATACCCTAACGCCACGCATGGCACTCCTGTCTGTCTGTCTGTCCTGTCTGTCTTTCTGTCTGTCTGTCTGGGAAAATCCTTAACCCATTAAGACCGGGGAAGCTTAGCTTTTTAACCAGTTTAACCGTCGTTAACCATTGATAACCAAACTTTGGCTGCATTGAAAAGTAGCAGATCTTACAAGCTCATATAGCGCTAAAATAAATTGTGAAATCAAGTCTTTGAATATATCTTATTCTTTCTTCAGAAAACTCTTATAGGACTTAGAAGAAATTTATTATAGAATGGAGGTCCGGCTCAGGTCTTTCTGGGTTAAGGGAATGCATCCAATTGTTGTTAATTGTATGGGCCCCTCATTCTATCCCCCGACGCTGCTTGGTATGTGTTACCCGTCCTGGTTCGCAGGAGAACACCAGCATGTGTGTAGTGCCATCATCATCACCACCACCATCATCACTGCGTGTCTCTTCTGGTGACTCACTTTAACTTTCCTCAATTGCATTATTGTCGTTTGTGTTTGTTTGTTGTGGATCTCGTTGTCTCCTCTCTCGCTCAATGTTTCCGTGTCTGTTACGTATACTGTGGATGGTTTGGCCGCTTCATGGCGGACGCCAAGCGATGCATGCTTCGTGTGATTCACGAGTGGCGTGTTTCACACAGAGGTGACTGTTATTGTCTCCACCAGGCCGAAGGCCAGGGGGGAGAGTATGTTTTGCACTCCGTCCGTCCTTCCGTCCGTCCGTTATCAGCTAATCTCCGGCACCGTTGGCCCGATCCATGCCAAACTTTGCACACACACTCCCTGGATGCCAACGACGAACCTCTGCCCCAAATATTCCTCAACGGCCTGTTATAGCGCCACCATGAGGCCGATTTAGTCCTTCCGTCCGTCCGTTATCAGCTAATCTCCGGCACCGTTGGCCCAATCCATGCCAAACTTTTCACACACACTCCCTGGATGCCAACGACGAACCTCTGCCCCAAATATTCCTCAACGGCCTGTTATAGCGCCACCATGAGGCCACGATTGGTCCGTTTCGAAAAGATGCCACAAATCACAAACACAGTGTGCAATTTCCGTGAAATTATACACGCACATTTCCACTAGGCCGAGGATGACATGCCACAAATCAGCCTCACAGTGGCGCTATAACAGGCCAATTCCTGTTTTTAGCTATAACTGCATCGATCTGTATACAACTTATGTATGCTCACTCCCTAGAGACCATGGAAAAACATTGTCCCTGCATCCCTCCACATCTGTCGGTTATAGCGCCACCATGAGGCCGATTTCTGTAAGTCACATTGCTTATGTTAGTTGCACAGATTTCATCCAAATCTCACACAAATCGGTCCACATGATCTCTGTAGTCATGTGATCAAGATGAGTCTGTTGGATTTCTCAGATTCTACACTGATTGGCTTACACACTATTTCTATAGTCATGTGTCCAAGACGGATCTGTCCGATATATCATTTTCCATCCTAATTGACTAACATTGGCTTTCAACGTTTGCAGGATTGGCCCGTTTTGAACAAAACGCCTCAAATCATCCAATTGCCATCCAAGGCAAGAAGAAATGGCACCCTTTTCACATTGGGCTATTATAGCGCCACCAGGAGGCCACAACCTGACCTGCCCTGGTGGAGACCTGTGCCGATGGGCACTTTATCTAGTTTATACTGTGCTGCCAGGGTGCCAAAGTACAGGTTAAAATGTATGAACTTTTAATGGACAAACGTATCTGATCTTAACCACATGATGTATATCTCTTAATTGTTGCCCAATATAAAATACCTGATTATGTGAAATATTTGTTTCTATTACTGCTCTAAACAGACAGACATACTGTACATACAGACATACATACACACATGGCCAGTCGTTGAAGCGGTTGTAGCGACCGCTTAAAATGCATCTACTGTGCTGACAGACGAAGTCTGGCATACAGAGCAGACGTACAGAAAAATGTCCTGCAATATGGATACATTGCATTGTGATTATGTTTCATCGTGATTGTAATATGGATACATTGCATTGTGATATGTTTCGTTGTGATTCTCGGCTCCGCCTCTTGCCTGCGCATCACTGGCGTGCCAAAAATGACGATAACGCACACCCTCTCGTGTAAAATTGCTTTATTTGCTAAATTGACAAACGTTATTCACACGTCATGATAAGCAAGTAGAGATTCTCACATTATCATGTATTAAAGCAAAATTTTAACCCAAAGAGTGAAAATGTTTCACTCCAAGTCTTAATTAAATGTACTATTTGTGAAACGGCGTGATTTCATTATAGTCGTGGTGACTGAGAAGATTAATCCCATGCATTAAAGAATAAGCATTATTACACGAGAGGGTGTGCTGCCGGAATGGGTCAATAGGTGAGTTCTGTTCTTGTATATTGTGATTATACAACAGTTACCCTTAAAAAAAGCACGTCAATTAAATTGTATTAAGACTAAGATATTAATTCAAATGATTAAAATCATATATATTTTTTAATGACACAATGACCGAACATGTACCTGGGAAATCGCTTTCAACGGATCAGATTGCTTCCTCGAAAGACCTGTTGTACAATACCTGATAAAAACCCAGCTTGTATTTCAATAAAGGGGAACGGACAGTTTCCTGACAACAAGAGGTCTGGACCACAGTACAGTCTCTGTGGGTGTATGTTGAAAACTGTTACTTTTACAGTAAAGTCTCTGTATGTTGAAAACTATCACTTTCACAGTAAAGTATCTGTCTCTGTATGTTGAAAAACATTAATTTTACAGTAAAGTCTCTGTGTATGTTGAAAACATTACTTTTACAGTAAAGTCTCTGTATGTTGAAAACTGTTACTTTTACAGTAAAGTATCTGTCTCTGTATGTTGAAAACCGTTAGTTTTACAGTAAAGTATTTGTCTGTGTATGTTGAAAAACATTACTTTTACAGTAAAGTCTCTGTGTATGTTGAAAACATTACTTTTACAGTAATGTCTCTGTCTGTGTATGTTGAAAACATTACTTTTACAGTAACATATGTCTGTGTATGTTGAAAACATTACTTTTACAGTAAAGACTCTGTAAAGTCTCTGTTAATCAGGGCATTCTGCATAATGAGTACTTATAGGCTACTTTTCGCTATTTTTTTACTTTCACAATTTTGCACAATTTTGAATTAAGTAAGTAACTGAATAGTAACTCAGTGAGTATTTTACATACTGTTATTTTGCTATACGTTAACAACACTTCTGCCACTGGTGACGAGGAAGCTAGAAGGGGCAGCCTGCTGTCCGTCAGTCTGCTCAGACAGAAGGTTTAATAAGATCGTATACAGTAAGGAGGAGAAAACCCCCATCTGCACAGAGGCCATTCTTCTCTTAACAGACCTTTAATTGAACGCACGCACAGACACACGCAGGCAGGCAGGCAGGCAGGCAGAGACAGACAGACAGACAGACAGACAGACAGACAGAGACAGACAGACAGACAGACAGACAGACAGGTCAGAGGAATGTGTGCCAGGCGACTTCTAAACTACAGTGCACGGTGGCACAGATGAATAGCCTTTGTTGAGAGGGTGTTTAAGCGGGCAGACCTATACAGTATACAGTATAATAGTCCACAAGAAAAGGCTAAAGTCACTATGCTCCCCCGGCCTGCCTGGCCCCCATGCAGACGGGTCAGCATGTGACAAGACAGGCTAATCCCGGCGGCCGAGGAGAGTAGCAGCAGGACGGGGTCCGATAATGCCCACGTCCGTCCGTCCTCCACAACGGAGGTCGGGGATAAAGGACGCTCGCCTCTGTGTGTGACTCTGAAGTCACAGTTGTCATGGCTGATGCTGATCCCCTGATGTGAGGTTGGGTGTGTGTGTGTGTGTGTGTGTGTGTGTGTGTGTGTGGGGTGGGGTGGGGTGGGGTGGGGGGGTGGGATTAGAATGTTTCCTCAGTCTTAACGGTCTGATTCCTTAGCGGTTCTCTTTAACCCATTTAGACCCGACTTCGAGTAAAAAAAAAAAAAGTCTTCTAAATCCTAAACGTTTTCTGAAATACTGTACCTATGTTTCTGTGTATGCTCAATATTGGTATTCTCAATATTATAATGGTATACTCAATGTTGGTGCTCAATATTTCATGTCAAGGACCCAAAAAATGACATGCATTTGGCCGCCGACCCCCATCTGAAAATGTGTTGTTCCAGGAACCCCTCAGAAGCAAAGATTTGAGTTAAAAACGTTCACTCTGAAATAATATATATTCAAAGATGTATGCCGCACTTTCACGATTTTTCAAAAATGGCAGACCTACAAGCTCGTAGCGCGGCACTCATTCCGGCCAATCACAATTTGCATCCTCACTTTTCACTCCAATCTTCAATGTACACAAACCCGGAAACCCCTGCTCTATGGTCATCATCACAACCATGTCCTTTAAAACGAGTTTTTTTTGTACGGGTGAACACTTTACCATATTAGGACGATCAACAGCCATCGGATTCCTTGATTGGTCCACCCCACCGCCATCGTGTTCCTTGATTGGTCAAACTTTGTGTGATGTTTGTGCCGCTGAACCAATATAAGTTGCAACGTGAACGAGAGGACTTCACTCTTACAGAGCAACACTTAAATAACCATCTGCTTTGTTCTCAAGCAGAGTTTTTTTTAGAGTTGTTTTACTGGAAGGACCACCGTCCGATGTAGCAGTGGAACACAAAGCCACAATGGTCTGGTCTTTGATTAACCTCCGGAGGAACTCCACCTTTTGCTTCGCCATGTCACTCTTCCACCATCATCGATACAAATATTTATTTATTTAAAGGCTATTTGGGAGTGTTTGACACGGAGACAAACCACTGGCTGAGCACAGCATCTGGACAGCCGCTTCCAGGAAGACCCCAGGGTCAATCGTCCTTTACATACAATGGAGAGCTATACATATTTGCTGAAAACAGGTACCCGACATTCCCGAAAGGTACCCGAAATTCTGTGGAAATGACTCCTGGACGAAGGTTGAGTCCAAGGGGAATGGCCCGCCGACTTCAGTGTATATGCACTGCTGTTGCATTGTGGGAGATGGTGTCTTTGATCATTTTATATGGACCTGTATGTCTTAGACTTGAGTCCTAGTCTGAAGACGTTATGGACATCAATAGAAATCATCAATATCACATAACATCAACCCGTTTGTAAATCCGTCAAGATTTGAGCGAGTTATGACTGTTTTTGTTTGAGCTGCCATAGAACATACTGTACTGTATAGCCCCGAAGCAAGATGGCCGCCGGGTGAACTACGTCAGAGACTCCGCCTTGAGACACCTAGCCTTTATATATATATATATATATATATATATATATATATATATATATATGCCTAGCAGCACTCAAAAGATCAAAGCACAACACAAAATAAATCACTCCTGTGTGAAGTGAGGGGTGCTCTTATCGTCATAAAATATCATGTTTCTAATCCAAAAGTTCCTATAAATAAATGGAATGTAAACGTCCTCTCTCTGTGTTTTCTGATGTATATATTATATATATATATTTTTTTAAATGTCTATGTTTCTGTATGTGACACCATGCATATACAGTATGTTTGTGTTTCAAAACTGCATCACACTCACACACACACACACACACACACACACACGTCCTGCTGTATCGATACAGTAATGATAAATATCAAAAAGTATAAACCGTGACACGTTGAGAGCCCTCACTGACCCAGACGCCCCAAACCTTCGCCCCCCCCCCCCCCCCCCCCCCCAGACCACTTTCTTCAATGGCCGACGGCTGTGAATTAAAAAGCCCTCTCAATACAGTATATGTCACATTCCACACGCTATACCTATCGCCTTGGTGGCTGCTAGCTTTCTCACACAACTTAACCCATTTTGGTCGGGAACCCCCTTATTGGTGTTTTAAGCATTACGTTATACGTTTAGCTATTGAAAAATAGCAGATCTACTTGTAGGTCTGCTATTTTTGAAGAATCGGGAAAATGTCTTTGAATATATATATATTCTTTCAGAGCTTTTTTAACTCAAATCTTTGCTTCTGGGGAGGAGGTCCCTGGAACAACATATTTTCAGATGGGGGGGGGGGGGTCGGCGGCCAATTACATATATATTTGGGGGTCCTTGACATGAAAATGTTTGAGAACGACTGACATATAGAAACATGGGGTTTTTCAGAAAACTGTCAGGATTTATATAGAAGGCATTTGTAGAATCGTTCCCATCGGTCTAAATGGGTTAAAAAACCCAATTTTCTTTTTTTTTCTCCTTTGAATGAGAGTTGTCCTTTGTTTAGTGGGAGAACTCTCCCTGCTCTGGAGTCCCATAGCAACTTCCCCAAACGGGAATGCCACAGGAATTCCCTTGGCTCCGGCTGCCAAGCCCATGCTACCTGGTGAAGGGGATTAGGGCCCTGCTTGATCCTTTAGTCAGGAATGCGGAATGGCTGAACTTCTGACCAACTCCAGACAGGGGTTGACATTCAAAAGCTCGCGTTCCGCGGGCCAGGGCGGCGATGCCTCTGGGGTGGGTGGGGGGGGGGGGGGGGGGGGGGGGACCGCACACACACGGACGCTCTCCCCTCTCGTACGATAAAACAGATAGGTCCAGATAATTTGATCAGATTGATCAAATTAAGCCATTTTGACCCGAGGACGATTCTACAAAATGTCTTTTAAATCCTGACAGTTTTCTGAAAAACCAGAGCCAGCCGAGACCCCCATCTGAAAATATGTTGTTCCAGGGACCCCCCAGAAGTAAAGATTTTAGTTGATTTTAGATCTGCTATTTTTTTCAATAGCTAAATTAACCACCAAAGTCGGGCAGGGCGTTTAGTTTTTTTGGTGGAAATACGTCAGTATTGGCGGGGGCGGGGCCATAGCTTTGCTGATGTGATCACCGTACGATGCGAGACCCTGCACGGGGCTGTGTGGTGGGAAGTAAATAAAGTACATTTACTCAAGTACTGTATGTGTTTCTGCAGGCCTTATTGACTTACTTACTTATTGACTTACTTTGCACGTCCGTGACAAGGTGGTGGCATGGCGGCGGTGACCCCTGGGCTGACCCCTAGGCCCCGCCCTGCTCTGTCCTTCAGGCCCTGGGTGTGTGTGTGTGCGTGCATGTGCGTGTGTGTGCGTGTGGTGTAGACATAGCATTCATTGATGGCATTCCTGTGTCATGACTCATGACTGATGACTCATGACATGCTCAACATGTCTACCCCTCCTCCCCCTTCCCCCCCCCCCTCTCTCTGAACACCACTCAACGCTCTTTATGAATGAATCTACCCAGGAGAGAGCAGGGTTGCCAGATTTTTGTCTATGAAAACAAGCCCCATGAAGAAGCGCTGCCTGATCGTGCACGTGCACACACACCGCACGCAAGCAAGCATGCATGCACGCACGCAGCAAAATATCTGCTATGTTTGTTTATCGACAAACATGACGTTGCATGAATACAATTGGAATTGGATTTTTGCACACACACACACACACACACACACACACACACACACACACACACACACACACACACACACACACACACACACACACACACACACACACACACACACACACACACACACACAACACACACACACACACACACACACACACACACACACAGAGAGAGAGGCAAGATATATGCCCATGTTTGTTTAATCGACAAACATGACGTTGTATGAATGAATACAATTGGAATTGGATCTGTGCAGGGATTGCAGGATTCACTTCATGGCTGGTGAGTGACAAGCTTCTTGCATGTCTGTGCATCAAGTGTTATACTGAGTGACCGACAACCGCGCCACGGTGTTTCCTGATGACTCATTTAGAGCCGAGCTGTCGCACACAGAGTGCTGTTACGGTGAACGACAACAGGGTGAAGTCACAATTAACTGGCACGGGAAATAGGCATTAATTCTCAGAATGCAACGGCTGCCACATGAGATGAGGGATCAGAGAAGTGACAGTGACAGTGTCAGTGGAGGGAGTGAAGGTGTGTGTGTGTGTGTGTGTGTGTGTGTGTGTGTGTGGCGACAGTGTCAGTGGAGTGAAGGTGTGTCTTCATTTTGGAGAAGATGAACGTAAACGTTTTCAGATGAACCTGAACACTAAGCTATTGTGTCGCTGTCTGGAAAACAAACAGTGGAGATAGGAGACACCTGTGAGGGGGATGATGCTCATGGCCTTGCTCTCCTCTCCTCTCCTCTCCCTTCCCTTCCCCTCCCCTCCCCTCTCCTCTCCTCTCCTCTCCTCTCCTCTCCTCTCCTCTCCTCCCCAGCTGACTGCTATCAGAGGGTGTATCCAAGGTTAATAGCACTCAGCCATGCAAGGAAACAACCTCCTCCACTCATGTCCACATCTACCTATCCGTCTGTCAGTCCGTCCATCTATCTATCTGTAAGCAAAAGTACAGAGGGGGTTGAAGTGGACACTATCAGCATGCACACACACACACACACACACACACACACACACACACAGTTACTCAGCAAATTCTTAAGGGTCACCGGGCCTTCTCTCTAAGTCTCTCACTCTCCTTCCAGCCATGCCAGGCAGACTGGCTGCATGGCGGTCTGGATATCTCACTGGCCTGCCCCACAATGGGGCGAGAGAGAGAGAGAGAGGGACCACTAGCTGGTAGATTCCTCAGTCTCACACACACACACACACACGCACGCACGCACACATGCACGCACGCACGCACGCACGCACGCGCACACACACACAAAATAGACACACACAAAATAGCAGATCTACAAGCTCATAGCGCGCCACCAAGTGGCGCACTACGAGCTTGTTGTACTGTGGAGCTACAGCATATCGCTATCAAATGTATACGGATCAGGAGTTGTTTTGTGTTGTTTTGTTGTGTTGGATGAATGTTGTATGTGAATGTATGTAATAATATGGAAAGAATGTTTTGATGATGATTATGTTTAAGACCCCAGGAAGAATAGCTGCTGTGACTCACAGTAAGCTAATGGGGATCTAATCAATAAATCAAATCAAATCAAAATCAAACAGTGGAGTCAGTACTGCTGTACGGGGCCGAGACATGGACCTTCACAGTGGAGTCAGTACTGCTGTATGGGGCCGAGACATGGACCCTCACAGTGGAGTCAGTACTGCTGTATGGGGCCGAGACATGGACCTTCACAGTGGAGTCAGTGCTGCTGTATGGGGCTGAGACATGGACCCTCACAGTTGAGTCAGTGCTGCTGTATGGGGCTGAGACATGGACCCTCACAGTTGAGTCAGTGCTGCTGTATGGGGCCGAGACATGGACCTTCACAGTGGAGTCAGTACTGCTGTATGGGGCTGAGACATGGACCTTCACAGTGGAGTCAGTACTGCTGTATGGGGCTGAGACATGGACCCTCACAGTGGAGTCAGTACTGTTGTATGGGGCTGAGACATGGACACTCACAGTGGAGTCAGTACTGCTGTATGGGGCAGAGACATGGACCCTCACAGTTGAGTCAGTACTGCTGTATGGGGCCGAGACATGGACCCTCACAGTTGAGTCAGTACTGCTGTATGGGGCTGAGACATGGACCCTCACAGTTGAGTCAGTACTGCTGTATGGGGCCGAGACATGGACCTTCACAGTGGAGTCAGTACTGCTGTATGGGGCCGAGACATGGACCCTCACAGTTGAGTCAGTACTGCTGTATGGGGACCGAGACATGGACCTTCACAGTGGAGTCAGTACTGCTGTATACGGGCCGAGACATGGACCTTCACAGTTGAGTCAGTACTGCTGTATGGGGCCGAGACATGGACCCTCACAGTGGAGTCAGTACTGCTGTACGGGGCCGAGACATGGACCTTCACAGTGGAGTCAGTACTGCTGTACTTGAGGCAAGTAAATTGACCCATTATGGGAGCCAACCACAGGGCAAAGCCAGGAGGGGAAAGAAGCGTACCACCTATGTAGACGTGCTGCGGCGCAACAGCTTGGCTGACAACACTGCAGAGCTCAAGAATAGGAAATTGTGGAGGGCAGCGATCCAGAAATCCCGAGTTGGTGTTTGCAACTAACAGCAACTAACTAATGCATTATAAGTTCAGCAGAACAGCACATTAGAATTACCATGACATACTGTATTTCAACAATGCATTTTTGTTATAAGCTGTTATGCATAATTATAAACACTTAGAAGTCTTATGAAGCCTCGTGATGAATTATAAATGTGATCAAATGCACCATAGACCTGACCTTAATATGCAGTCTTATCACATGGTATGTTGTCTTCCTCCTAATATGAATACATTAAAAATGTGGAACCTGGAGCCATAACTGCTGTGGCTTTAAACAGACAGCATCAAAGTGCTTGACTTAAACCTCTCTTAAAGGACAACTTTAGTTCTTTTCAACCAAGGTTCATGGTTTAGGTTGTTATTAGAGAAAGTAAAAGATGAGTGTTTTTTTTTTTTTTCATTTGCTGCTTTCTTTTGTTTTAGGGATTTTTGCTGTTTTTGACAGGGGCATTCGAGCATGGGGCTAAATATGTATTTTTTCACACAATTTTATAGCGATTTATTTTTGTATTATTTACTATAGTCCTGCTAGACCCAATAAATTACATCTGTCACAAAAGATCACAGGATCTACTGAATGTGAAGGTAGCCTACTGGGGGGAAGCCACACTGTACATGTGTCATAGGCTCAATATGTCAGTTTTACACATTCAGTATAGATCCTGTGATCTTTGGTGGCCAGATGTAATTTCTTGGGGTCTAGTAGGACTATAGTAAATAATTAAAAACATAAATCGCTATACAATTTTTAAAAACAAATACATATTTAGCCCCATGCTCGAATGCCCCCAAAACCAGCTAAAATCCCTAAAATGAAAGAAAGCAACAAATAAAAAATAAAAAACTTAACACTCATCTTTTACTTTCTCTAATAACAACCTAAAACACAAACCTTGGTTGAAAAAAACTAAAGTTGTCCTTTAAGGTCTCACCCTTGTAGCAAAACTAAAATGAGTAGCTAAAATGAATTGGACAGCCAGACAATGCTGCTCGACTCTTGCTGAAATGTAGAAATGAGATTGCATATATAGGTGTCTGAATCTGGATCGCAATCTCATTGTTGATGAATTGTGCAGCGCTAGATGTGACCACATGAACAGTTTGTTCATAATATAGCGTGAAGCTATAGCTTGTTTTACTTCTCGTGACTGCAAGCTTCAACAATCACACGACAGGACGGCGTTCATTCGTCAAGGTCATGTTACAGAACAAAGAGAGCTGTTCGCTAAAGTGCTAAGCTGTATATTGATGAATGATGGCAGATAATGGTGTGTGTGTGTGTGTGTGTGTGTGTGTGTGTGTGTGTGTGTTTGTGTATGCGTGCGTGCGTGTGTGCATTTGTGTATGCATAATGCTTGTCTATGGTATATGTACCGTATTTGTGTGTTAGCCCGCACACATAGGTGTGTGTGTGTGTGTGTGTGTGTGTGTGTGTGTGTGTGTGTGTGTGTGTGTGTGTGTGTGTGTGTGTGCGTCCAGATGGACAATGGGGGTGGTGTGGATGGATGGGGGGGTCATAACAGAAACCAGAGCATCAAAGCGTGGTTGGGGGGTGCAGTGGGGGGGTGGGGGGGGGGTCAGCACTTACGTGGGTCTGGTGTAACCTTAACCCCGCTTCTTCACATGCACTGACCGGCTGGACGGAAGCCGGGGCAGGGGTCGTGACCTTGAGAAGGAAAAAGGGGTCAAACGTCGTCGTCCCCCCCCACCACACCCCCCCCCCGTTCCACAAGGTGGCAATGCTGGCGCAACTGGCCTCGATGGGACCCTCCAGATGGCACCGTGTATACAGTTACCCTACTGTACTCTTCCATCATATATACTTCTAATCCACCACCATCTCTTCCATATAGCAGAGTTCTCTCTCAAACTGCTTGCAGTTCCCTCGCCAAACCTGAAAACCGAAGGTGAACATCGGGGCTTTGGAATGACGGGCACTATGGAATGACCGGCAGGTGAGTCAGTATAGGATGCAACAGTACGTCCTCCCGGTGGGGGCTCCTCACTGGGAGGTGAGTCAGTATAGGATGCAACAGTACGTCCTCCCGGTGGGGGCTCCTCACTGCCAGGTGAGTCAGTAGGATGCAACAGTACGTCCTCCCGGTGGGGGCTCCTCACCGGGAGGGGAGTCAGTAGGATACAACAGTATGTCCTCCCGGTGGGGGCTCCTCACTGGGAGGTGAGTCAGTATAGGATACAACAGTACGTCCTCCCGGTGGGGGCTCCTCACTGGTAGGTGAGTCAGTAGGATACAACAGTATGTCCTCCCGGTGGGGGCTCCTCACTGGTAGGTGAGTCAGTGGGATACAACAGTATGTCCTCCCGGTGGGGGCTCCTCACTGGGAGGTGAGTCAGTAGGATACAACAGTATGTCCTCCCGGTGGGGGCTCCTCACTGGGAGGGGAGTCAGTAGGATACAACAGTATGTCCTCCTGGTGGGGCTCCTCACTGGCAGGTGAGTCAGTAGGATACAACAGTATGTCCTCCCGGTGGGGGCTCCTCACTGGGAGGTGAGTCAGAGGGATGCAACAGCAGTGACGAGACAGAAATGTGTGCGGGGAAGAATCAATTGGCAGAACGACAATATTTGGGGAGAACTATGCAATATATGTATAAGTGTATATATTATGTTTAATATCTGTAAATGCAACTCAACAGTGTGCTCAAGTACAAGTAGTTGAGTAAATGTACTGTGTCACAGTGGTCACATGGGAGTGTCCAGATGGCCTAAACATCTGAGGCTCTGTGAAGACCGTGTGGACAGACGGCCAGGAGGATATAGAAGGCACAACACAACTGTCACTGGGAGACCACACACACACACACACACACACACACACACACACACAATTGGGAAGAAAAGAAAATCAAGTGATACAAGTCGTGTTCAGTAAACTGTGGAGTGGACTCTTATCTCTAAAACAAGTCGTGTTCAGTAAACTGTGGAGTGGACTCTTATCTCTAAAACAAGTCGTCTTCAGTAAACTGTGGAGTGGACTATCTCTAAAACAAGTTGTGTTCAGTAAACTGTGGAGTGGACTCTTATCTCTAAAACAAGTCGTCTTCAGTAAACTGTGGAGTGGACTATCTCTAAAACAAGTTGTGTTCAGTAAACTGTGGAGTGGACTCTTATCTCTAAAACAAGTCGTCTTCAGTAAACTGTGGAGTGGACTATCTCTAAAACAAGTTGTGTTCAGTAAACTGTGGAGTGGACTCTTATCTCTAAAACAAGTCGTCTTCAGTAAACTGTGGAGTGGACTATCTCTAAAACAAGTTGTGTTCAGTAAACTGTGGAGTGGACTCTTATCTCTAAAACAAGTCGTCTTCAGTAAACTGTGGAGTGGACTATCTCTAAAACAAGTTGTGTTCAGTAAACTGTGGAGTGGACTCTTATCTCTAAAACAAGTCGTCTTCAGTAAACTGTGGAGTGGACTATCTCTAAAACAAGTTGTGTTCAGTAAACTGTGGAGTGGACTCTTATCTCTAAAACAAGTCGTCTTCAGTAAACTGTGGAGTGGACTATCTCTAAAACAAGTTGTGTTCAGTAAACTGTGGAGTGGACTCTATCTCTAAAACAAGTTGTGTTCAGTAAACTGTGGAGTGGACTCTTATCTCTAAAACAAGTCGTGTTCAGTAAACTGTGGAGACAGTGGACTGAACTCTCCAGCTGAGAGAGAAATGTCTTGTCTTGCATCAGTGTGATGTGAAGACAGCACAGCACTTGTGTGTGTGTGCGTGTGTGTGTGTGTGTGTGTGTGTGTGTGTGTGTGTGTGTGTGTGTGTGTGTGTGTGTGTGTGTGTGTGTGTGTGTGTGTGTGTGTGTGCGTGCTGTGATGACAGCCCAGTTCCACAGTGTCTTCATGCCTCAGTGAGAACGGAGCCGTGTCCTCGACCACACTGTGTGTAGGCCACCACCATACATCCTCTGCAGTCACCATGGCAACCGACACAACAAACAAGTGAGGCTGCACATGCATCACTCAACTGTATACCTGTAACTGTATATACCTCTCTGTCCTGGAATACGGCCCCGTATAGGGCCGCGGCAATTCACAGACATATATCTGAACTAGGGTTGGGTGACGATACGAATACATTGTCAATATACTGTATAGGCTCGGGGATCGTTAGCTTAGCGTGTAGCTACTGTTTCAACACACTTAACTTCATCTCCGCCTGTAATCCAAGTTATTTTTTTATTGACGCCCCTCTGAGCCTCCGACGCTGGTGCGGGGAGGCAAGACTTCTCAAGGAGAAGTTACTAGGGCAGGCAGGCTACATGTTGCTGCCTGCGACAAATAACACTGTCACCAGCCAGTGGTTGTGATGTTAGCTTAGCTTGCAGCTGCTTGTCCGTTCCAACTTCACTTCATCTAAACTTATTTCTTATTTTGTTACCCTGGCTGTGCAGTTGTGCTGCAAAAACAAGACGGATCTACAAGCTCTCAACGCGTAGCGAACAGAGCTGCAAAAACAGGCAGGACGCGGCGCTTTGAGAGCTTGTAGATCTGGCTTTTTTGCGACCTGCAGTGAGCTGTTCTCACTTTACTTTTATGACATGAATACATCGTCAATCGTCGATTTTCGGACAGACGATGCGCGATTGAAAATAATTGGCATATCGCCCAACCATAATCTGAACCACTTCCATATTTGCTCCTGTACAGGTTCACTGAATCATCATTTCTTACTCTATATATGTCAAAGAACAAACACTCTTCAAATGCAAGTGAAAAAATCAAACCCGTGTGAACTGAGTGGTGCAATCTCCCCCCCCCCCCCCCCCCCCTCTCTCTCTCTCTCATTAGCAGGCAGCAGACACAGCACTATCCCTCACATTGCTGGTTGTAGGAGTGGTTGCACCACTCAAAAACTTTAATAGTGAAAAAGCAACGTTTCACGTCATCATAGCCTGATGAAGGCCGCATAGTAAGTTAAAAAACAAACAAATTGAGCCCCCGTGTGCCTCGCAAGAATGCGGGGGAAATTCACGAGAGCCCCAAATCCATTTGGCCACCATCAACGACCTGTTAAGGCACAATAGGAGCACTATAAGGTGCTACAAGATTCTGTTTTCACTGTTGCTACACTTATAAAAAAATATAAAATAAGTGTGAACCCCATAGTCACATTCATAGCTATATAGGGATTTGGCATAAAAAAGAGAAATAGGTATGGACACACAGTATGGACAAAACAAAAAAAAAGTGAATTGACCGCTAATAAAAAAGGTACCTGTCATTCATCGACGGAGATGGACACATGGACACATGGACCTGAGGGCTCTGTGGTCCAGACATCAGGTGGACACATGGACCTGAGGGCTCTGTGGTCCAGACATCAGATGGACATAATGGACCTGAGGGCTCTGTGGTCCAGACATCAGATGGACACATGGACCTGAGGGCTCTGTGGTCCAGACATCAGATGGACACATGGACCTGAGGACTCTGTGGTCCAGACATCAGGTGGACACATGGACCTGAGGGCTCTGTGGTCCAGACATCAGATGGACACATGGACCTGAGGACTCTGTGGTCCAGACATCAGATGGACACATGGACCTGAGGGCTCTGTGGTCCAGACATCAGATGGACACATGGACCTGAGGGCTCTGAGGGCTCTGTGGTCCAGACATCAGATGGACACATGGACCTGAGGACTCTGTGGTCCAGACATCAGATGGACACATGGACCTGAGGGCTCTGTGGTCCAGACATCAGATGGACACATGGACCTGAGGGCTCTGAGGGCTCTGTGGTCCAGACATCAGATGGACACATGGACCTGAGGACTCTGTGGTCCAGACATCAGGTGGACATAATGGACCTGAGGGCTCTGTGGTCCAGACATCAGATGGACACATGGACCTGAGGACTCTGTGGTCCAGACATCAGATGGACACATGGACCTGAGGGCTCTGTGGTCCAGACATCAGATGGACATAAAGGACCTGAGGGCTCTGTGGTCCAGACATCAGGTGGACATAATGGACCTGAGGGCTCTGTGGTCCAGACATCAGATGGACACATGGACCTGAGGGCTCTGTGGTCCAGACATCAGGTGGACATAATGGACCTGAGGGCTCTGTGGTCCAGACATCAGATGGACACATGGACCTGAGGACTCTGTGGTCCAGACATCAGATGGACACATGGACCTGAGGGCTCTGTGGTCCAGACATCAGATGGACACATGGACCTGAGGACTCTGTGGTCCAGACATCAGATGGACACATGGACCTGAGGGCTCTGTGGTCCAGACATCAGATGGACACATGGACCTGAGGGCTCTGAGGGCTCTGTGGTCCAGACATCAGATGGACACATGGACCTGAGGACTCTGTGGTCCAGACATCAGGTGGACATAATGGACCTGAGGGCTCTGTGGTCCAGACATCAGATGGACACATGGACCTGAGGACTCTGTGGTCCAGACATCAGATGGACACATGGACCTGAGGGCTCTGTGGTCCAGACATCAGATGGACATAAAGGACCTGAGGGCTCTGTGGTCCAGACATCAGGTGGACATAATGGACCTGAGGGCTCTGTGGTCCAGACATCAGATGGACACATGGACCTGAGGGCTCTGTGGTCCAGACATCAGGTGGACATAATGGACCTGAGGGCTCTGTGGTCCAGACATCAGATGGACACATGGACCTGAGGACTCTGTGGTCCAGACATCAGATGGACACATGGACCTGAGGGCTCTGTGGTCCAGACATCAGATGGACACATGGACCTGAGGACTCTGTGGTCCAGACATCAGATGGACACATGGACCTGAGGGCTCTGTGGTCCAGACATCAGATGGACACATGGACCTGAGGGCTCTGAGGGCTCTGTGGTCCAGACATCAGATGGACACATGGACCTGAGGACTCTGTGGTCCAGACATCAGATGGACACATGGACCTGAGGGCTCTGTGGTCCAGACATCAGATGGACATAAAGGACCTGAGGGCTCTGTGGTCCAGACATCAGGTGGACATAATGGACCTGAGGGCTCTGTGGTCCAGACATCAGATGGACACATGGACCTGAGGACTCTGTGGTCCAGACATCAGATGGACACATGGACCTGAGGACTCTGTGGTCCAGACATCAGATGGACACATGGACCTGAGGGCTCTGTGGTCCAGACATCAGATGGACATAAAGGACCTGAGGGCTCTGTGGTCCAGACATCAGGTGGACATAATGGACCTGAGGGCTCTGTGGTCCAGACATCAGATGGACACATGGACCTGAGGACTCTGTGGTCCAGACATCAGATGGACACATGGACCTGAGGGCTCTGTGGTCCAGACATCAGATGGACATAAAGGACCTGAGGGCTCTGTGGTCCAGACATCAGGTGGACATAATGGACCTGAGGGCTCTGTGGTCCAGACATCAGATGGACACATGGACCTGAGGGCTCTGAGGGCTCTTATTAACTCTCAAGAGTTAAAAGTATTGTTAATCATCTACATCAGGGGTTCCCAAACTTGTTTGACTTACCTACCCCTTGGGGGGAAGATTGTATTTATTTGCAGGGTTCATAAAAATAAATAAAGACCACAGAGCCCTCAGGTCCATGTGTCCACCTGATGTCTGGACCACAGAGCCCTCAGGTCCATGTGTCCATCTGATGTCTGGACCACAGAGCCCTCAGGTCCATGTGTCCACCTGTATCTCTTCCCTGTCAGTGGGGAGCGTTGGGCGGGAGGAGTAAAACGAAGGCTCCGGTGGGGGCTCCTTCACTGGGAGGTGAGTCAGTAGGATACAACAGTATGTCCTCCTGGTGGGGGCTCCTCACTGGTAGGTGAGTCAGTAGGATACAACAGTATGTCCTCCTGGTGGGGCTCCTCACTGGGAGGTGAGTCAGTAGGATACAATAGTATGTCCTCCTGGTGGGGGCTCCTCACTGGGAGGTGAGTCAGTAGGATACAATAGTATGTCCTCCTGGTGGGGGCTCCTCACTGGTAGGTGAGTCAGTAGGATACAACAGTATGTCCTCCCGGTGGGGGCCCCTCACTGCCAGGTGAGTCAGTAGGATACAACAGTATGTCCTCCCGGTGGGGGCTCCTCACTGCCAGGTGAGTCAGTAGGATGCAACAGTATGTCCTCCTGGTGGGGGCTCCTCACTGGCAGGTGAGTCAGTAGGATGCAACAGTATGTCCTGCTGGTGGGGGCTCCTCACTGGCAGGTGAGTCAGTAGGATGCAACAGTATGTCCTCCCGGTGGGGGCTCCTCACTGGCAGGTGAGTCAGTAGGATGCAACAGTACGTCCTTCCGGTGGAGGCTCCTCACTGCCAGGTGAGTCAGTAGGATATAACAGTATGTCCTCCCGGTGGGGGCTCCTCACTAGTAGGTGAGTCAGTAGGATACCGGTGACATCATGTAGAACAGGGTTCCTCAATTCATTTTCAGGGCAAGACCCTGGATGCCCAGTTTCACATGCATAGGCTACTGACCCAAAAATCTTACTATACTATGGAGGAAGTATAGTTTCCCTTCGCTCAGCAGTAACATGCACTGTAAAGTCACCACGCGTTGAGGACATATCTCTGCTGTCCGGAGAAAACCTCCTAACTCCAAAATGTTAATTTTTCAGGAAATGAAAAAATATATACGTTTCTAAGGAAATTAAGAAAAAAAACTGCCTCGTCAAAGTTGGTGTTGTGACTTTAGATATTGTCAATTACTTGCATGAGAAGGAGAGAGGTGGTGGAGTTAGCTGTTTTAGTTAGACAGTTTGAGGGTCCAATGGAGTTAAGATATTTTTTCAATACTTTCCATCGGTTCGATATTTTCGAAACAACACTCAGACGTAAAGGGTTTTCAATAGCACTGATTTATGGAATAAAATCAAAAACCTAAAAAATGGAGTTATCAGGTTTCCTCCGGACAGCAACGAAGTATGTTCTATCTAACAGGAAGTGCTATTACTAAAGCTACTCCTTGACTGCATAATGTTGGCCCTTTTCACAATGAAGCACCGCGCCTAATGAAACAGCCGATTATGAAACACATTGCATCACCGACAGCCTTCCTAGGAAATAGCTGCAATGGCGAGAATGCATGTGGCTTCAACTTAGATAGCACTTTATGTAGAGTTATAGCATTCTATGTAGACAGCACTAGAATAGCAATTGATGTACTGTATAGACATATAGCACTTTAAAGTATATATAGTTTAATTATATACACATTGCAGTTGCACTGTTACGTTCTTAGCTTACGCATGTTTCATGATAGCTACGTTTTTATGTATGTGACGTATTGCCATCCTTTTTGTTCTTGCTTAATGTAAGTCACTCTAGATTAGGAGCGTCTGCCTAAATTGTAATTGTTTTAAATTGCATTGTATTCTCCAGTGTTGTTTCACGCTCGGAAATGTAGACATTCCTTCTGCAACAGCACTCTCCCCCCCAGATTCACACTATGGAGTGTACTCAGATACGGATCGCTGAAATGAGAAAGCATTGAATACAGTTGTAATGAAGTGTACTCGGATACGGGTCGATGCAACGTGAACGCATTGAATACAGTTGTAATGAAGTGTACTCGGATACGGGTCGATGCAACGTGAACGCATTGAATACAGTTGTAATGAAGTGTACTCGGATACGGGTCGATGCAACGTGAAAGCATTGAATACAGTTGTAATGAAGTGTACTCGGATACGGGTCGATGCAACGTGAAAGCATTGAATACAGTTGTAATGAAGTGTACTCGGATACGGGTCGATGCAACGTGAAAGCATTGAATACAGTTGTAATGAAGTGTACTAGGATACGGGTCGATGCAACGTGAAAGCATTGAATACAGTTGTAATGAAGTGTACTCGGATACGGGTCGATGCAACGTGAACGCATTGAATACAGTTGTAATGAAGTGTACTCGGATACGGGTCGATGCAACGTGAAAGCATTGAATACAGTTGTAATGAAGTGTACTCGGGTACAGGTCGATGCAACGTGAAAGCATTGAATACAGTTGTAATGAAGTGTACTCGGATACGGATCGATGCAACGTGAAAGCATTGAATACAGTTGTAATGAAGTGTACTCGGGTACAGGTCGATGCAACGTGAAAGCATTGAATACAGTTGTAATGAAGTGTACTCGGGTACAGGTCGATGCAACGTGAAAGCATTGAATACAGTCGAATGAAGTGTACTCGGGTACGGGTCGATGCAACGTGAACGCATTGAATACAGTTGTAATGAAGCGTATCCGGCTGGGGAAGGATCTGGGCCAATGTGAATCATGGCCAGCGGGGGAGGAGGACCAGGCAACCGTATTCGGTAACAGTTTGAATCAAACGGACTCAGTGTGAATCTGCCCTAAACCAACCAGACTCCGTATGGTAGCCTGTACCATTTACCTCCTGCTATAAAGTATGACGCAATCACGCAACGGATTAAAACCAAAAACAGGAAATGGAATAAAAAGACGGGCCTTGTTCCTAGAAATCTTCTTAACCCATTTTGGGCGGGGAACCTATTTTGGTGTTAGCATTAAGTTATGCTTTAGCTATTAAAAAATAGCAGATCTACAAGCTCGTAGTGCGCCACCGAGTGGCGCGCTGCGAGCTTGTAGGTCTGCTATTTATTTTTTTATCGTGAAAATGTGGCGCAAATTTGGAATATTTTTAACTCAAATCTTTGCTTCTGGGGAGAGGGTCCCCGGAACAACATATTTTCAGATGGGGGGGCCGGAGGCATATTACATTATAATTTCTGGGGTCCTTGACATGAAATATTGAGCACCATGGATATAGAAACATGAGGTTTTTCAGAAAAAAGAGACATTTTAAAAAGACATGTTTTTCGACGTCAGGCCTGAATGGGTTAAAAAGAGAAAAGCAACGGGCTGAATACCAAGAACAGGACGTGATGCGAACGTCACTGAGTTTCCACCTCTGCCCCGCGCGCACACACACACACACACACACACACACACACACACACTCTCTCTCTCTCAAACCCTCACCCTAAACCTAACCTCCCACGGGGCAGCACACCTAACATGAATAATAGAGACGCAAGTGGATGGGAGGGGAATTCCGGTGCCGTCTATCTATTATTAAATATATCTATGCTCAAACCAAGTGGAAGTGTGTAGGGCGAGTGGCGAGGAGCTAGTTTCAAAAAGGGGGCAAGGGTGCCCAAAAGGTAGATCGCAATCCACCGCACAGAGGCTGTGCATAGGTAGACCACATGGCATGCCCCTAAAATCAAATAAGGCCTGTCAGATCGAAACCACAATGCAATACTTTGCTTCCAAGAGAGTGTTGGGTCAGTGCAAACGTCAGTAGCATTACAAAGTTGTATAAAAAGAGTGAGTAGAGAGGCTTCTCTGAGACACAGAGTGAGTAGACAGGTTTCTGAACCGTCCACAGCCCTCCTCTGAGACACAGAGTGAGTAGACAGGTTTCTGAACTGTCCACAGCCCTCCTCTGAGACACAGAGTGAGTAGACAGGTTTCTGAACTGTCCACAGCCCTCCTCTGAGACACAGAGTGAGTAGACAGGTTTCTGAACTGTCCACAGCCCTCCTCTGAGACACAGAGTGAGTAGACAGGTTTCTGAACTGTCCACAGCCCTCCTCTGAGACACAGAGTGAGTAGACAGGTTTCTGAACCGTCCACAGCCCTCCTCTGAGACACAGAGTGAGTAGACAGGTTTCTGAACTGTCCACAGCCCTCCTCTGAGACACAGAGTGAGTAGACAGGTTTCTGAACTGTCCACAGCCCTCCTCTGAGACACAGAGTGAGTAGACAGGTTTCTGAACTGTCCACAGCCCTCCTCTGAGACACAGAGTGAGTAGACAGGTTTCTGAACCGTCCACAGCCCTCCTCTGAGACACAGAGTGAGTAGACAGGTTTCTGAACCGTCCACAGCCCTCCTCTGAGACAGAGTGAGTAGACAGGTTTCTGAACTGTCTGAGTGAGTCAACCAAAAATGGTGACAGGTTATAAGGAGCATGAGTGAGGACACATTATATGAAGTTATGGTAAGACATAATCTTAACCAAAAAAAAAAAAAAACTCACAAAATGAGGTTAGAAATTGACCATGTGACCAATCTGGCCATGCGAGACGGCTGACGGAGGGGAAAGTACCTTGACAACAAACGTGCTTTTTCACACAAAGCCATGTGTGTGTGTGTGTGTGTGTGTGTGTGTGTGTGTGTGTGTGTGCGTACTGTAGTATAGTAGACCAATGTATCCATGCGTTTATGCAAGCCACCACGCACATATGTACGCACACACTCTGACAGATTTGTCATCGCTGATAAGTTGGGTTGAACGGTTACTCGGTTAAGCAGGTGACCAGACCACATGCGTGTGGATCAGGGCTTGTGATCGTTTGAGAGGTTGGGGGTTCAACGGTTAGGCACCCACAGGTGCGGCGTTACACCTGTGGGGCTCAAAGCCAAGAGCGGAGCCCCTGAAAAACCTCCACAACTCCACAAACCTTTTTTTTTTTTATAGCTCGAGATCCAAAAGATAAATATGGTGTCTCCCACGGCCCAGGGACACTTACGAAAACAATTAACTTACTAGTTGTGAATTAATAACGTACGACCTATTTAAAAAAGATGAATCTATACATAACCTCAAAGTGTGCTATATGAGTATGCGTGCTTAAGTGATGCGTAAATACAACGACCTCCCGGTTCTTTTAAAACGCTCCGGGGTTTTGCCGTCTCTTCAGCCTAATTTGGGTCCGACCAGGCAGTCAAATTCATAGTCACAATTGCATTTCAATATTTATTTATTTCTTGTTTACTTTGTTACTTTCTCTAAAAACTCTAGTCATTGCTATAAAGGTATAAATGCTCTCCCAGTCACTCCAGCTCTTTAGCAAACATAAAATAGATTCTCATCTGGGTCACCGATTTCAATTCCAATCAGAGAAACCATTCATCAGCTACCATTGTACAGTATATTGATTCAATACCCAGTTTGTCTCATCCTTTACTTTATTTGTTCCCTGAGCTGAAAATGTATTGTAACACCAAAAGAACCACCAAAAGAAGACAAATCGTACAATTAAAGTTCTTATATATTAAATTATCTCTCTGTTAACGTCATTACCGTTGCTATACAAACTTGAGGAACCAAAACCAAATCATTATTTAAATGTGTGTGACATTTAAAGCAAGTGGTTTTCAACTTTTTTCACATCAAGGTCCTTTATTTATTTGGCTTTTGAGCCACGGACCATAATGAGATTTAGCCTCACAGACCCTAATCGTAGAATATTTTGTCGTTGTTGGATAAGATTTTGTCCACGATGCCATGCTGTGTTGTTACGAGACGAGAGATAACAGGCAAACGTTGATCAAAATGACAATTATGATGAAGTGATGCAGATGTTTAACAATAATTGAACTCTTCTTGAGAGCGTAAAATGGATGATGAGTTAAATATCAAATAAAAAGGTCCATTTGGTTACCAACACTCCCCATCATTTATCAGGGGGACCACCTAGAACCCCCTCAAGGACCACTGGTGGTCCCCGGACCACTGGTTGAAAACAACTGTTTTAACCCATTCAGGGCGGGAACCCCTTTTGGGGTTTTAAGGATCATGTTATTCTTTAGCTATTGAAAAATAGCAGATCTACAAGCTCCTAGCGCGCTAGGAGCTTGTAGATCTGCTATTTTTGAAAAATCGTGAAAATTTTACGCAAATCTTTGAATACATATTCAGTCAGAGTGAACATTTTTTACTCAAATATTCGCTTCTGGGGCGGGGGGTCCCCTGGAACAACACATTTTCAGATGGGGTTCGGCGGCCGATTACATACATGTTTGGGTGGGTCCTTGACATGAAATAGTTTGAGAATGACTGACGTATAGAAACATGTCGGTTTTTCAGAAAACTGTCAGGATTTAGAAGAAGACATTTTGTAGAATCGTCCTCAGGTCTAAATGGTTTAAAGAAAAGGATAGAATGTATATACAGGACAAATGAAACCACCCTGCCTCCTCGGGTCCCGGGACAAGCTGGACGGAGCACACGGTCCCGTCTCACAAAGCCTCCGACTGCTCCAAACACGCCTTTTGTTGCCAGTTCTATACATAATGCCAAGCCAACCCGAAATGCCCCCGTTCTGTACATTCCATTCAGCCCCACGTCTCATTGTTGGCATTTTATTATAATGTGGATTAAATCTCTTAACGGTTTCATCAGAAATCATTCTCCACGCACAGCAGTATAATGCAGGTTGTTGGACTCATTTTGGGCGGGAACCCTTTTTTTTGGCGTTTTAAATGCTATGCTTTAGCTATTTAAAAATAGCAGATCTATACAAGCTCATAGCGCGACACCGAGTGCCGCGCTACGAGCTTGTAGGTCTGCTATTTTTTTGTGGTGCAACCACTCCAAGGAACAGCAATGTCCGTGTTGTTCACCTATGTGTTCACCTATGTATGTGACGTTAACACATTGAGTACGCCGACTGCCTTCAAAATATAGGCTATAGAATACCGGAGGTGTCTGATCGCTTTTACTTTGAAAGCCATGAACCGGAAACACTTTCCTAAAAAAGTTGACTTTACAAAGTGACCTCAACATCCCCGATCATCTTAATATATTGTTTTACGCTCCAAAAAGCGTTCATATTTTGCGGGAGAGACGGATGAGGAGCAGAAAATAAGCGCCAGCATATCGCTCTATTCATCACCACGGAGAGCGCCCTGGATTAGGAGCTACGAGTCATTCTTTCCGTCTCGCTAACGTGGGAGTCAATAACAAGCTAATAGTTGCACTGAGCGTTAGCATACGGCAAGCGAAAAGCGAAATGCCAAAAAAATAAATAGGAAAAATTCTGAATATTAATATCTCGCCCCGCATCGCTGGGATGTCGCTAGGACGTCCTCACACGTCATTTGAACTCTACTCTACTCTATCCTATGACGTTCTCAGGCGTCCTACGTGCTGTAAGTGTTAATGAGCAGTGACCAGTATGACTATTAGTACCAGTAGGGGCGCTGATGTGCCATAAACAGAGAGAGAGAGCTGTACTGTTGCCTGCTAATGAGAGAGAGAGAGAGAGAGAGGAGGGGGGGGGGAGAGAGGGGGGTTGCACCACTCAGTTCACACGGGTGTGATTTTTTTTTTTAATCGTGAAAATGTGGCGCAAACCTTTGAATATATATTCTTTCAGAGCTAATGTGCTGATATGGAGTCGGCGTCAAACACTGGGGGTCCTTGACATGAAATAGTTGAGAACAACTGATATAGAAAACTATCATGATTTAGAAGACATTTGTAGAATCTGGTATCAGGTCGAAATGGGTTAACTCGCCATATGTTGGATTTCAGAAAAGTTGCTTCTCCGTCTGATGGAAAACCACTAACAGTCAAATGATTCCTGTGTAGCGCTGCGACGTGTTGTGAGCTTGTAGATTGGCTATTTTCAGCACGCAACACGAGTGTAAAATAAGCCATTAGGACGGCATCAATACAACAATGAAATACGACGCCAAAATGCATTTCCGTCATTTCTTTCGGAATAATTACATTAAAAAAAGACTGAAACAAAATGAGATTGTAATCGAAAAGACTCAAACTAAATCAAAATATTGAGATGCGGTCTTGTTATGAAAGCACTGTGATGCATGCTGTGATGATGGCATGCTCTTGTTATAAAGCAGACAGTCCATTAATACATTCTGGGCGGGAACCCCTTTTGGTGTTTTAAGCAATAGAGCGTCGCAGTCCCTCCCCCTTTCAGAACGACGAGTGGCCCAGGAAATGAAATGCAATGCATTCTGACCATAGGATTTTCTTTAAGTATTTATTTAAAGACGGTTACGCCGCGGACAAAGCCAACTCGGATCGTGACAAATCATGGCAATGAATACAATGTTTTGGGCCGATCAAATAATTTATAAGAAGAAAAACAAAACAAATAGTGTTGTCTCCTGCCTTTATTTTCTTCTTTCTAATGATTTGATCGGCCCAAAATATTCTGTTCATTGTCATGATTTGTCCGCGGCGTAACCGTCTTTAAATAAATCCTATGGGAGAAATGCATTGCATTTCATTTCCTGGGGCCACTCGTCGTTCTGAAAGGAGGAGGGACTGCGACGCTCTATTATGTTATACTTTAGCTGTTGACAAATAGCAGATCTACAAGCTCATATTGCCGCAATACGAGCTTGTAGATCAGCTTTTTTTTTCTTTTTCGGGAAAATGTGGTGCAAAACGTTTTCTAACTTAAATCTTTGCTTTTGGGAGGTCCATGGAACAACATATTTTCAGATGGGGGGGGGGAGGGGGTCGGCGACCAATTAGATGTAATTTCTGGGGGTCCGTGAAATAGTTTGAAAACCACTGACATAGAATAAATAGGGTTTTTTTTCAGAAAACTGTCAATATTTAGGATAATTTGGTCTCGGGTCTTAATGGGTTACAGCAACAATGAAACAGAACAAATCAACTCACTGGCCCGCATCGAGTCATTGTGGGCCTGTGCTCCGTTAGTGTTTAACATGCACTGTCCTTCCAATTGACTCATTATGTCATGTTGTGTGTGAGCCATTATGCAGGGTCCAGGGTGTGTGTGTGTGTGTGTGTGTGTGTGTGTGTGTGTGTGTGTGCTGAGAAGACATTATAATGTATGCAGCAGCTCCATCTAAAGGTCACCGGTATGTACTGCATTGGAGGAAAAAAAAGAACAAAAGTTCTCTCTTTTTTTTTTAGTATATAGTAGAATAGGCTCTGTGCACGCATGCAGCAGCCATTTTGGAAAGAACGTGGGCCCCTTCCCTACTTCCTCCACAGGTGTTGCACGCACGCATGCACGCACGGCACGCACACACACACGCACACCTTTTCTGCTTTATTTCCTGAGAAACAACCAAACGACAGAGCTTTGCACGGAAACTAATTTCACCAACTGCATGATTTGCACCTTTAAACCATGTGAGTGTGACGTGACCACGGGGACATGTCTGTTACAATGAGAGTACAAGAGTATACAAATGGAACCAAATGGACCCTTATAGAGGTCTGTAGAGAGAGAGAGAGAGAGAGAGAGAAGAGAGAGAGAGAGAGAGAGAGAGAGAGAGAGAGAGAGAGAGAGAGAGAGAGAGAGAGAGAGAGAGAGAGAGAGAGAGAGAGAGAGAGACTCATCTGCGTATAGGTCCGGCAGCCATCACTGACTGGGTCCATTGAGGGAGTTGCACTGGGTGGAATGTTGAGGTCCTGCATGTCATTGACCGAACACTTCCTGCCATACAGTGACCAGTCCACTCCGTAGTGGACAGAGTAAAACCGAACGCTTCCTGCCATACAGTGACCAGTCCACTCCGTAGTGGACAGAGTAAAACCGAACACTTCCTGCCATACAGTGACCAGTCCACTCTGTAGTGGACAGAGTAAAACCGAACGCTTCCTGCCATACAGTGACCAGTCCACTCGGTAGTGGACAGAGTAAAACCAAACACTTCCTGCCATACAGTGACCAGTCCCACTCGGTAGTGGACAGAGTAAAACCGAACACTTCCTGCCATACAGTGACCAGTCCACTCTGTAGTGGACAGAGTAAAAGAGAACGCTTCCTGCCATACAGTGACCAGTCCACTCGGTAGTGGACAGAGTAAAAACCGAATGCTTCCTGCCATACAGTGACCAGTCCACTCGGTAGTGGACAGCGTAAAACCGAATGCTTCCTGCCATACAGTGACCAGTCCACTCTGTAGTGGACAGAGTAAAACCGAACACTTCCTGCCATACAGTGACCAGTCCACTCTGTAGTGGACAGAGTAAAACCGAACGCTTCCTGCCATACGGTGACCAGTCCACTCGGTAGTGGACAGAGTAAAACCGAACACTTCCTGCCATACAGTGACCAGTCCACTCGGTAGTGGACAGAGTAAAAGCCGGCACCTTCAGAGCTTCTATTTTGAAGGAATCCCGGCGCTGATTGTGTAAACCCATTCTGACCTGAGATCAGATTCTAAGAATGTCTTCTACATCATGTGCAGTCGTTCTTCGATTTAAAAAAAAATAGCAGACCTACAAGCTCATAGCGCGCCACTCGGTGGCGCGCTATGAGCTTGTAGGTCTGCCCATTCCCATTCAATGCAATGCAATTCATTGAGGGCTTATGGTAAGGGAAATAGCCAAAAAGGAGCTTTTGCACAAAATAACACCTGGACCTCTTTGGTGGGGACGTAACAACTATACAGTATAGAATTCTCCTTTAAAACGGGCACTATGACAAGTTGACAACGGGTATTATTAGGTTCCCAAGTTGCATCGTTCTAGGCCGGTGGCCGACGGGCACGTACAGGTCTAGTTACGAATATTGCGGTGCGATCAATAACAGGCGATCATATATATGGTCAAGTAGTCTTTAACCCATTTAGACATGGCGTCGAAATGTCTTCCAAATCCTGACAGTTAACTGAAATACCTATGTGTCTATATCAGTGGTGCTCAATATTTCATGTCAAGGACCCCAAATATATGTATTTGACCACCGACCCCCATCTAAAAGTACGTTGTTCCAGGGACCCCCTAGAAGCAAAGATATGAGTTAAAAAACGTTCGCAAAAGTATAACATAATGCTTAAAACACCAGAATGGGGTTAACGTGGATAAACTAAGTGCTCTAGGCTCCTGATCAGACCCAGGTTCCCATGAAGGTTTCCAATCTTTATTTGTTTTTTAATGTAGTTTTAGTCACATTAGTCACCCGGAATGTATTAGTTAAGGCAGGGGCCCTTTTTTTTCCTTAATTTGGGGATTTAGTATTGTGGTGTGGCCCCGTAAAAGTCCCCCAAAAACACCCCCATTACCTGCTAACATTATGCAGAGGTGTGGGTTGGGGCGTTACAATGATTAAACCAATCACTGTGCCACCAGCCAATTGCCTTTAAAACCCATTCTGGGCGGGAACCCCTTTTGGTGTTAGCATTACGTTATAATATAGCTATAAAAAAAAATAGCAGATCTACAAGCTCATAGGTCTGCTATTTTTGAAAAACCGAAGAACCACTGACATAGAAACATGGCTTTTTCAGAAAACTGTCAGGATGTAGAAGACATTTTTAGAATCTGATCTCAGGTCAGAATGGATTAATCAGACCAGTGTGTGTCCAGTGGAAAACTCGTATGAATCTGATCTCAGGTCAGAATGGGCTATTTATATTTGATACAGAGGCCGGGTTGTTTTGTGTCTAGTAGCGCCTCCAACACAGCCTCACTCGAGCTCCCCAGAGGGGACTGACTGGATGGGACGAGGCAGCCGGCCAAGACTCAACAACCTCAGATAAACCTCTCTCTGATTATTATTATTATTAGCCCATAATAAAAAGTGAAAAGCTTCCATGTGAATGTGTGACCGGCATGCAGCGGTGGCGAGTATAACCGAGTACATTTACTTAAGTACTGTAACCTAATAGACGTCTAATATATATAAGTGTTTCTTTGCGTCCCTGGGTCACTGGAACAACATATTTTCAGATGGGGGTCGGCGGCCAATTGCATATAATCTTGGGGGTCCTTGACATGAAATAGTTTGAGAACCACTGACATAGAAACATTTTTCAAGAAAAGGTCTAACGTTTGCGCGTAACTAGCACGCGCGCAACAAATTCACGGGACCGCGCTCACGTGAAAACGCCTGCGTTGTCGCGACGCGACTTCTCAGAGCAAAAAAACACATGAGCTCTCATTGAAAATGAACTATAGGTGCGTTTTATCGCTCCCCGTTTGCAAGGCCCTTGAGACTTAAGAGTGTGAGCGAGCTCAACTGTTCCAAGATGTCACAGAGCTACAAAGCTCCCTTGAGGGAACGTTGGGGCCCCGATGGAACAGCTGGCCCAGCGGTGCACGGGGGCCCCCCTCTCCTCCTGGGCCCCGACACTCTGCTCTGCACTCGCTAGCTGGATGGATGTGTCTGTGTCTGTGTCTGTGTGTGTGTGTGTGTGTGTGTGTGTGTGTGTGTGTGTGTGTGTGTGTGTGTGTGTGTGTGTGTGTGTGTGTGTGTGTGTGTGGTGCGCGTGCGTCTATGCTTGTGGGAGGGCGAATTGTTCACGATGTGCAGGTTGGTGCCTTGCATGGCTTCCGCCGCCATCGGTGTGTGAATGTGTGTGTGTGAATGTGTGTGTGAACGTGTGTGTGAATGGGTGTGTGAATGTGTGTGTGTGAATGGGTGTGTGAATGGTGTGTGTGAATGGGTTGTGGATGGTGTGTGAATATGTGACCAAATTTGACTGGGATGAATTTTTGTTTTTCATTTCATATCAAAGCAGGGAATCATAGCTTCAAATTGACATATTGGTTGCTCAGTTTGACCCCACCAGTTTTAGAGATATGGCTTATAGAGTGATGTCTTGCAGAAAACAGCGAGTTGAGAAAACAGGCTTGAAAGGTTCACTTCTGTGGTCTCTAACATCACAATAGCTACATGTTTAAGCATTTTTTTCATATTTACATGTCAATTTCAGCTTTGACACTTATTTCAGACATGCTCTAGTTACGTATGTGAAGAGTCTGCCTGTGCTATTAACTCATTTTGAAAAAAGAAATTAAAAAAAAATACAGAAAATACAGATGTACAAGTAAAAATTCACATTAAAACAGGAAAAACTAAATTAAAAATACAAAAACAAATTCACATGATAAAAACTATTAATAAACTAAAATACTCAAATCAGTTATATACTTGACAAATTGGCAAGGTATCGTTTGACATTTCTTTTGAAAGTAGTTTTGTTATTTATTGTCGATAAGATGTTTTTGGGCAGAGCATTCCAGAGAATTATTGCCCTATATATACCAGTGTTTTTGAGACAGTTTGATTTTGGTGTTATTCTTATTCTTATGTTTCCAGAGGCTGCTCCTCTAGTGTTGTGACCATGTTCAGCAGTCATTTTTAACTGGTGAGCCTGCAGGCTGTATGGCTTACCGGTGGTGATGATATTTCGCAGTAGCATTAGGAGACTCACCTCTAATTTCTTTTCCACCATAAGCCATGCAAGATGTTGTGCATATAATCAATACTAGTCCTGTATGAGGAGCCTAATGCCAGACGAGCCGCTTTGTTCTGAGCAACTTGTAACTTTTTCAAATCAGATTTAGTAGCTGCTGACCAGATAACAGGGCAGTATTCTAAGTGTGACAAAACCAAAGAATGGATAACCGATTTCATTATGGAAGGAGAAATGAAAGCAGAACATTTTCTAGCCATACCAATTCCCCTTCCCATTTTGATTACAATATTATTCATATGTTTTGACCAAGATAAAGAGCTATCTATAGTTACTCCCAGAAGTTTTATCGTGTTCACCTGTTCAATTTGTGTGTTGCCAATTGACAATTTTAACTGAGGATTCTTGCCCAACATATATCTAGATCCAAGCACAATGGCCTTTGTCTTGGAAATATTTAGCACAAGCTTGTTACACTCGATCCACTCATAAGTGTCTGCTAGAGCTCTGCTTAATGTGTCAGTAATAACTTGCTCAGATGTGTCTGCGCAATATAATGTTGTTGTATCAGCATACATAATTGTATTAACATTCTTTACACAAAGTGGTGAATCATTCGTGAAAATGGAGTATAACAGAGGCCCCAGGCAGCTCCCTTGTGGAACTCCACAGTTAATGGGGTTCCAGTTTGAAAAGCTGCCATTAAAGAAGACCCTCTGTTGCCTCCCTGAGAGATAATGACCAAACCAAGACAATGCATTAGAGGTGAAACCGTAACACTGTAGCTTATCTACAAGCAAAGAATGATCAATTACATCAAATGCTGCACTGAAGTCCAGCATAACAGCACCTACTAATTTCTTATTGTCCATGGAAGATAACCAATCGTCATTCATTTGTAAAAGTGCAGTGCTTGTAGAATGGCCTTCCCTATAAGCATGCTGAAAGGGTGAGAGTAGATTATTAATGGCAAAATAGTCCATGACCTGTTTGAAAACAATCTTTTCCATAATTTTGCTTAGCAACGGTAAAATACTGATAGGACGGCTATTTGGACCAGTAAATGTTTTATTCTTATCTTTTGGAAGTGGAATGATTTTAGCTTCCTTCCATACTGTTGGGTGGACCCCATAGTTTAAACACTGGTTGAATATATGACATATAGGAGTAACCACAGAATTAACAACACTTTTCAATATTCTACTGTCTAAGTTATCAGTACCAGAAGAAGGTATATATAAATATATAGCCTAGCACTGGTATATAGGTTTCGGGCAGGTGTGTGTGGTGTGTGAGTGTGTGTGTGTGTGTGTGTGTGTGTGTGTGTGTGTGTGTGTGTGTGTGTGTGTGTGTGTGTGTGTGTGGTGGGGGGGGGGGGGGACCGCATGTAATTCCGACGGAGCATTAGTCCGACATGCGTCCGCATGTCGGAGCGTCTGCTCCCATGCTTGCGGTTATGGTTAGGTTAGAGGATGAGGTGGGTTGGTTATGGTTAGGTTAGAGGATGACGTGGGTTGGTTATGGTTAGGTTAGAGGATGAGGTGGGTTGGTTATGGTTAGGTTAGAGGATGAGGTGGGTTGGTTATGGTTAGGTTAGAGGATGAGGTGGGTTGGTTATGGTTAGGTTAGAGGATGAGGTGGGTTGGTTATGGTTAGGTTAGAGGATGAGGTGGGTTGGTTATGGTTAGGTTAGGGGATGAGGTGGGTTGGTTATGGTTATGGTTAGGTTAGAGGATGAGGTGGGTTGTCGTTTGTCGGTCCAACGAGTATTCTGAACAACGTACTGCACCCGGTGTGTGTGGGGTGTGTGTGTGTGTGTGTGTGTGTGTGTGTGTGTGTGTGGGGGGGGGGGGGGGGGACTGGTGGCATTGGGGGTACAGCAGCTGCACAATCACGCACAAACGATGACAGTAAAAAAAAAGATGATGAAAAAAACAAAGTGAGCCCCACGCCCCCCGGAACTGCACGGGAAACCGAGAGAGAGAGAGAGAGAGAGAGAGAGAGAGAGAGAGAGAGAGAGAGAGAGCACAAAGACAATTCATAATGCCCTGTGGATAATTATGCAACACGCACGCACACACACACACACAGGGACACACGCACGCGCTCACACAGCATGCACAGACAGACTGCGTCTTCCATCTGCTTGCGCTGCCCGTGCTGTGCGTTCGGGGGTTAATTACAGGGGTGGGAAGAATACTTGTGGCTTCCGTCTCTGCCTCTGGTGTCGGAGGAGAAGGATGACTTTAAAGGGACGGGGGATGAAAGCCTTTCTAACTATTTTTGACAACTGCAAAACAGGGAGAAAGCATTAAGCTGTCACTGCAGAGAAAAGAACTGTCATATTGGCTTTTTTAACGTTTTTTTGAGCGGTGCCTCCTCTCCGTTACCCAGCTATGTGTGTCCTTTTACGTGTCCGTCCGAGCACGGACAGCCGCAACACCTAAAGTGGACCGTAGAGAACAGCGCAGAGTAAAGTGGCACAGAGTACACTATACAGTATACGAGTCCTAGGCACGTTCCCGGGGGTCAGGTTGTTCCGCGGCCGGGGACCCAAAATGCACTTAAAAGTACCAAAAGTATTGATCAATTAGATCGCCTCATAAAATAACTGTGTTTGAAAAATAAACAAATCACCCAGGCCGCTTCACTCATATGGATGTGAAGAATCAACTGACTGAGAGAAAACGCTATTGTTACTGCTGCTGTTACTGCGGTCGCAGACGATACAGAGACACACCTCCCTGACAATAACGCAGCAAGGGCGAAATCCAAATGAACCGGCCGTTCCACCGGCCGCTTCCATAGGCCGGCCGGTCGTTTGATAGGCCGGCTGGCCGGTCAGTTCATTTGCCCTCCCTCCAATAACGCACAGACAGCTTGTTTCTTTTTGGACCATATGAAACGATTTTAAGATGAGCCCATGTTATTCTCCATAGAGAAATGACTTCCGTGAACCAGGCAGAACCAGGGGATGAGCGAGTGACGTCAGGACGCTCTATATAGGGTTAGGTTTAGGCATAGTTTAAATGGGGTTAAGTTTAGCAATAAGGTTAGGTTTAGGCTTATTTTTACTGGGGTTAAGGTTAGGAATAAGGTTAGGTTTAGACATAGTTTTAATGGGGTTAAGTTTAGCAATAAGGTTAGGTTTAGGCATATTTTTACTGGGGTTAAGGTTAGGAATAAGGTTAGGTTTAGGCATAGTTTTACTGGGGTTAAGTTTAGCAATAAGGTTAGGTTTAGGCATAGTTTTAATGGGGTTAAGTTTAGCAATAAGGTTAGGTTTAGGCATAGTTTTAATGGGGTTAAATGTAGCAATAAGTTTAGGTTTAGACATAGTTTTACTGAGGTTAAGGTTAGGAATAAGGTTAGGTTTAGGCATAGTTTTAATGGGGTTAAATTTAGCAATAAGTTTAGGTTTAGACATAGTTTTACTGAGGTTAAGGTTAGGAATAAGGTTAGGTTTAGGCATAGTTTTACTGGGGTTAAGGTTAGGAATAAGGTTAGGTTTAGGCATAGTTTTACTGGGGTTAAGGTTAGGAATAAGGTTAGGTTTAGGCATAGTTTTACTGAGGTTAAGGTTAGGAATAAGGTTAGGTTTAGACAGTTTGTTAAGGTTAGGAATAAGGTTTAGGCATAGTTTTACTGGGGTTAAGGTTAGGAATAAGGTTAGGTTTAACCCGTTTAAGCATAATTTACTCAAGGTTACTTAAGGAATACCAGGAATTCCGCCGGCTCTATATGTCCGGGGCGAGTCGTTTGGTGTTCGCAGAGAGGGCACAGTGAGCACTACGAGCAGGCTGTTATAGCTGTGTGACATCTGCAGATATAAAGGAACCCAAATTACTAGCTCTGCGATGGAAAAAAAGCAGCTTTCAAAAGAAAACACGAGTCAAGGGCAAACATTCAATTCCAGGCATCTACGTATAATCCAATAACGTCGGGGCGGCGCGGTGCGGCGAGGCGCCTGTTGTTCATTTGAGACGCCACGCTGCTCCAGAATCTTACTGTAATTGTATTGTTGGTTCTTTTTTTTATTGCTGTTTTTTATTTTTTTTACGCGCTCTGGGGGTGTTGTCAACTTGTCATATGTATTAATCAGACACACATGAAACAGCTGGAACGTTGTCAGACTCATGTCTGGATGCACGCGCGCTACGCAATGCACGCACGCATACACACACACACAGACGCACGCTATGCAATGCACGCATACACACACACAGACACAGACGCACGCTACGCAATGCACGCATACACACACACAGACACAGACGCACGCTATGCAATGCACGCATACACACACAGACACAGACGCACGTATATGCAATGCACGCATACACACACAGACACAGACGCACGCTATGCAATGCACGCATACACACACAGACACAGAAGCACGCTATGCAATGCACGCATACACACACAGACACAGACGCACGCTACGCAATGCACGCATACACACACACACACACGCTACACCAGTTGGTTCCCAAAGTGGGGTCCTTGAGGGAGTTCCAGGGGGTCCCCAGCCAAATGATAGTTTGTAACCAAATGGACCCCTTAATATATGGGTCTGTAACTCAAGTGTACAAATGGAACCAAATGGCCCCTTTGGGGTCATTTTGTACACCGTCAAGAGTCAAATTAACATTGATTTTACAATATAAATTGGGGGTCACATGATAGAAATGCCATGAAATGGGGGGTCCGTGAAATCAAAACGGGTTGAGAATCTGTGCTAGAGCCGTAGAAATCTTCTCTTATGGGGGGTCCCTGGCATGTATTTTCAAATGGGGGTCTGCGGGCTAATTAGTGTCAATATGGGGGTCCTAAGCATGAAAATGTTGGGGAACCACTGCGCCACACGCACACACACACTCTCTCCTTACATTCCTGTTGGGGGTGTGTGAGCACTTAGGACTTCGGTTTGTCAAGTACACAAGAGGCGAATTCCGAAACAGCAAAGTAAAACATACCCTTTTAAAGAGAAGTGTGGACCATTTTTACAGGAGTTTCCACACACACACACACACACACACACACACACACACACACACACACACACACACACACACACACACACACACACACACACACACACACACACACACACACACACACACACACACACACACACACACACACACACACACACACACACACACACACACACACACACACGGTTCAGAGCGCCATAAAGCATAATATCCTGGTCTTTGATCAGCCAAAGAAAGGCATCCAGCTAAGATTAGACGGCCTCTCTGAGAACAACTTGGCATCTGGTGATGCTGGAAACCAAACACAAGCCTCCTGTACAACAAGTATACAACTCACTGAGTCCTCCTGTACAACAAGTATACAACTCACTGAGTCCTCCTGTACAACAAGTATACAACTCACTGAGTCCACGCGCACGCACGTGTGTGCACATGCACGTCAGAGATCAGAACAGCCTGCCCAGCCAACCAACCAACCAACCAACCAGAAACAAGCCAGCCAGCCAGCCAACCAACCAGAAACAAGCCAGCCAGCCAGCCAAGCAACCAGAAACAAGCCAGCCAGCCAGCCAACCAACCAACCAGAAACAAGCCAGCCAGCCAGCCAAGCAACCAGGAACAAGCCAGCCAGCCAGCCAGCCAAGCAACCAGAAACAAGCCAGCCAGCCAACCAAGCAACCAGAAACAAGCCAGCCAGCCAGCCAGCCAGCCAACCAACCAGAAACAAGCCAGCCAGCCAACCAAGCAACCAGAAACAAGCCAGCCAGCCAGCCAGCCAGCCAACCAACCAGAAACAAGCCAGCCAGACAGCCAACCAGAAACAAGCCAGCCAGCCAGCCAACCAACCAACCAGAAACAAGCCAGCCAGCCAGCCAAGCAACCAGAAACAAGCCAGCCAACCAACCAGAAACAAGCCAGCCAGCCAGCCAAGCAACCAACCAACCAGAAACAAGCCAGCCAGCCAGCCAATCAGAGTTAAAGGACCTATAACATAAAATTAAACTTTTTCCATTTCTTTTGTGTTTTTGGGGCTCCCATGGGCCCCCACGTGTCCCTATAGCCCATTTAGGCCTGACGTTGAAATAAAAAAAAAAGTACATTATCAGTTTTCTGGCAGGGATGGAGCTCGTTGATTTAACCCATTCTGACCTGAGATCAGATTCATACGAGGTTTCCACTGGACACACACTGGTCTGATTAACCCATTCTGACCTGAGATCAGATTCTAAAAATGTCAGTCGTTCTTCGATTATTCAAAAATAGCAGACCTACAAGCCCGTAGCGCGCCACTCGGTGGCGCGCTATGAGCTTGTAGATCTGCTATTTTTCAATAGCTAAAGCACGACATGATGCTAACTCCAAAATGGGTTCCCGCACAAATTGGGTTAACAAGCACCTTATCAACCAGGGTTCTTATTGAGCCCACTATCGAGCCTTTTCTTTTTATTATCATTTCGTGGAAAGATCACGAGACGACAAATTCTGAACAGAACAAATATCTTTTACTTATATGGCCTTCAAACAGCCAGTACAGTACATGTTCCGTACTGCACTCAGGGGGGGCAGTCAGACAGATATTTTGTGAAGCCACTTCATATAATGGCCTGTTGTGGTGCCGTCATTGGACCCAGAAAAACCCATAGCCCCATAGAAGTCCATGTATTTGGGCCCAACTTCACCTAGACTGTATTGCCTTAATAAACATGGTCATGAATACTTTCTGCTTCCAGTCACTAGTTTAAAGTCTCATTTCTAATGTCATAATATTGTTTTTGGAAAGTTATGGTCCCATTTATTAAAGAAATTACCATAAAGTCGCCTATGTTCTGAGGGGCGTGGCTACCGTTACAGTCTATGATCGGGATTTCCCTCCCACTCGAGTCAAAATAAAAACCAACTAAGAAGAAGGGGGGAAGTCCCGCCTCGTTGTCTGGGCCAGCCAATGGCCAGCTGGGCCCAAACGGATCTAGAAAGATGGCGATTTACAATTCAAGGACTGACCGGCTTCATGTTACGTTCATGTTAGACCCGGGGAACGCTTTGTCCATATTTTTTTACAGTCTATGATTGCACCACATGGTAACACTTGAATAAGTTATGCAAATATGCAACTTGTTTGTTAAAATGTTAATAAAATGGAAGCTTCTCTTTAACCCCCTCTGTGCACGTAATACCAAACTACTCGCCCCCCCCCGCAAAGTGTTTTAATGTTAACTAAATTAACTAGTTAACAGTTCATTTAGTATTTCCCTCCCTCTCTGAAATCTGAAATGATATTGTATACAGATGTATTTGATTGTACAGTAGTCGATCTGTATACTATTTAACCCATTCTGACCTGAGATCAGATTCATACGAGGTTTCCACTGGACACACACTGGTCTGATTAACCCATTATGACCTGAGATCAGATTCTAAAAATGTCAGTCGTTCTTTGATTAAAAAAAAATAGCAGACCTACAAGCTCGTAGCGCGCCACTCGGTGGCGCGCTATGAGCTTGTATATCTGCTATTTTTCAATAGCTAAAGCATAACATGATGCTAACACCAAAATGGGTTCCCGTTCAGAATGGGTTAAAATTAACCAATTAGCCAGGGGGATTAGCCAATCTTAACCAATCAGGATGGAGTGTGAGAAATCTGAAAGACCTGTTTCGTTGAATGGCTCTAGAGAGACTGTGTACCAATTTGCGTGATGTTTGGACAAAATCTGTAGGTGTACTGTGCAAAAACTTGTTTTGCACAAAGCGGCCTCCTGGTGGCGCTATAACAGGCTGTTCTGGAAAGTTTGGGGCAGAGGTTCATCGTTGGCATCCAGGGAGTGTGTGTGCAAAATATGGCATCGACCGGGTTAACGGTGGCCGAGATTAGCTGTTCACGGACACACGGACACACGGACACACACACGGACGGACGGACACGCGGACGGACGGAGTGCAAAACATACTCTCCCCACATGCCTTCGGCCTGGTGGAGACAATAACATGACACAGAGACGGTCACTGCTTAATTAAGTTAATTTAGGACCTTCCTTCTAGCAGCTAATTTAGTTTTATTAAACACATTTCTCCTGATTTAGCCCATTTTTTTGTAATGGCATCATCATGCTATTATGCCCGTGGATATGCAGAGTGATATGCTCAACATTGATGAATTAATATGATAAAACCTTTTATATAATCAGTATAATAGTGGAGCCAGATGGAAAAGGGGCGACTGTATGGTGTGGAAACCTTTACATTATGGTATTTAAATATTAAAACACCTGCGGCTTATAGTCTGGTGCGGCTTGTATACGTACATATTTGGGATTTTCCCTAAATTTGGCTGGTGCGGCTTATATTCAGGTGCGCCTTATAGTCCGGAAATTACGGTACTTGTGTGTGTAACATGCATTAACCCATTTTGGACCGAGGCCGATTAAAACATAGAAACCTATATGTTTCTATGTCAGTGGTGCTCAACCTTTTTCATGTCAAGGACCCCCAGAATTATCTCTATTGGGCCACGGATCCCCATCTCAAAATATGTTTTGATCAGTAAAAAATATGCCCCCCAGAAGCAAATATTTTAGTTAAAAATGTTCGCTCTGAAATATATATATATATATTCAAAGATTTGCACCACATCTTCATGATTTTCCAAAGAGCAGACCTACAAGTTGATAGCGCGGCACTCGGTGCCGCGCTATGAGCTTGTAGATCTGCTATATTTTCAATAGCTAAAGTATAACATAATGCTTTAAAACACGAAAAAGGGTTCTCCCCCCAAAATGGGTTAACCACAAACCACATTTTAGACTTCTGCTATTCAAAATAATTGCCGATCTACTGTACAAGCATCTACAACATTTTGTAGATGAAGATGCTGCAGGTTTTGTATTTAAAATATAACGTATTTGGGGGGGAAAAGGACAAAGAAAGTGAAACGGGCCATTCTGCATAAAGGTGTAATTGTTTCACGTTTACTGCCGGTATATTTTGATGCCACTGGGTTAGTAGTTTCACAAGTAAACGTAAGTATCGCCTTATACTGGTTGTCTATGGTGGGGTATACAAAAATGGCCATAGCTAGCGATATTTCTGGCAGAGGAGCAGACCTCTCATTCTGTGGACCTTTATGACCAAATGAATAGAAAGAATACAAATTAAAAGCATATCATGACATCACAGGTCCTCTCAAAGTGTGGATAGGGCTCCCTGGCTATAGTGATAGTTCTTTCCTTTCCAGTTTGAATCCAGGACTTGTACTTGTTATTAGAGTATTTCTACGATGCGGTATTGCAACTTTTTTCCTAAAGAACAAGCCGTTTTTGTGGCACACTGTCGGCAGTGTTGATTTCGTTGACTAAAACTACCTTTTATTTCACGATGACTGAAACTAATCCTAAATATACTGACAATTGAATGGACAAATGAAAACTGTTGTGGTGGTGAAGTGGAGAAGAGATCCGGTAGAACTAAAAGACAGGTTATGTTTGGTTGCTCGGTTGTTGTGCTCGGGGACCGCACGTAATTTCCGACGGAGCATTAGTCCGACATGCGACCGCATGTTCGACATGCGCTGCTCCCATGCTTGCGGTTATGGTTTAGGTTAGGGTTTGAGGCAGTGTTGTTTTCGTCGACTAAAACTAAGACGGAAAATATTCGTCGACTATACCTTTTTTCACTGACGAAAACTAAATGGAAACTAAATGAAAACTAAGCTATGATGACTAAAACTAAGACTAAATATACTGACTAAAATGTTAGGAAGGGACTAGTGGACAAGAGATCCAGTATAAGTCATTTTACAATTAGCTGCATGCTGAAAATAGCCGATCTACACAATGCATCGCACTGCGACGAAAAAACTGTCATTACGACGGCATCAAGGCCCACCAAAATACATTCTGTTCGACTAAATCAACTGTAGATTTAGTCGACTAAAATCGTATGATGTTTAGTTGACTAAAACTAGACTAACACTAAAACATTCCAAGTGACTAAAATGTGACTAAAACTAAATGAAAACTATTCAAGAGACTACGACTAAAACTAAAATAGAAATCTGCTGCCTAAACAACACTGGCAGGTTGTCGTTTGTCTGACCAATGACTAGTCTGATCTAAGTACTGCACCCGTTGTGCTCTGAAAATAGCAGATCTACACGCTCACAACGCAGCACGTTGTGACTCGTCGTGAGCTTGTAGATTGGCCAGTCGACAGATCTAGTCGACTAAAACTTTTCAGATGGCAAACATGTGACTAAAACTAAACACTTTTCTTTGTCAAAAGACAGACTATTATATGACTGAAACCAAAATGAAAATCTGCTGTCAAAAGCAGCACTGCAGCACACTGGCAAACAGACAGACAGACAGGTATGCATGCACTGCAGCACCCTGGCAGACAGACAGGCATGCACTGCAGCACCCTGGCAGACAGACAGGCATGCATGCACTGCAGCACCCTGGCAGACAGACAGGCATGCATGCACTGCAGCACCCTGGCAGAAGGACAGGCATGCATGCACTGCAGCACCCTGGCAGACAGACAGGCATGCACTGCAGCACCCTGGTGGACAGACAGGCATGCATGCACTGCAGCACCCTGGCAGACAGACAGGCATGCACTGCAGCACCCTGGCAGACAGACAGGCATGCACTGCAGCCCCCTGGCAGACAGACAGACAGGCATGCACTGCACTGCGCAGTCTGCTGATGTCGTGACTCACTACATGCGCTGCCATCTGGCGAATGGCGGCGGGTCACATTGTTCTCGGGGCGGCGCGGTGACCTAACACCTTCCATAATGGAAGGAAAAGGAACAAAAGAGAAAGTAACAATATTACATTATTACGTACTGCTGCATGTGCGCTCCTCCGTGGCTGCGTGTTCCTCTCCCCAACAATGGCGCAGAAGGCTCAGGGTGGTGGCGGGTTCGAGGAGGGAGGTCAGGACTCGGCGCTTAAAAGGCCCGAATCGGTCCTGACGCGCGAGGAACATAGCCAACCTATGAGCTCACAGATAAGCCGGGCATCTGTGATTACCACCACACAACGCAAGTATAAAAATCACACCTGTGTGAACTGAGTGGTGCAACTCCCCTCTCCCCCTAACCCTCCCTCTCTCTCATTAGCAGGCAACAGTGCAGCACTATCTCTCTCTCTCTCTCTCTCTTTCTCTGTTTCTGGCACAACAGCGCCACTTTTGCCCCTACTGGTACTCATAGTAACATAACCCATTCTGACCTGAGATCAGATTCTAAAAATGTTCTTCTACATACATCCTGACAGTTTTCTGAAAAAGCTATGTTTCCATGTCAGTCGTTCTTCGATATAAAGAAATAGCAGAGCTACAAGCTGGTGGGGACCCGATGGGCCGCAGGGCTCTAGTAGCTGGCCCGGCCGCTTCTCTCCACGGAGCGTTTGCAGACCGCGGCCATGACTCTGTGAGCGTTTGGATGCACTCGTTTTCAGTAAAGCAATGTCCTGCTGCCTCCTGCATTATATGCTATAGCTCTGGTCCATATAGCCTTCTACTGCTTCAGTATAAGGCTATGGGACTTTCGGTTTTGAATCTCAAATCGAAATCAGACGAGCCTCTCCTCTTTAGCGTAAATAAAAATAACGTTTTTGTCACTAATCTCTATGAGGCAGTTCTTTGGGCAATATCGGTAGAGGGCGCATTGGAGTAACTAAAAGTATTATTTTTCCGATGGAAAAAAAATCCCCTTTTGGGCAAAGAGTACCGTTTATACGTGTGGTGGGGGGCTCAGAGTGCGTCCACTATGGAAAGTAGGCTTTCTTTTTCTTTTCTTTTTTAAAAAATTTTTTGTCCCACGATTTTGTAACCCATTTTTCACCCCTGTGTCAATCATCTAATGTGATCCTGGGCTCTACACACCCTCCGCCAACCTAGGGAGAGCAACGGACTTAACTCATGCTTCCTTCATGCCTGAGTGTCCAAGTTGCTCCTTTACACCTGACAGGGGGGAGTTTCCCTGGTTGGACGTAGCGCGTGGAAGGAACACGTTATTCCAACCAGTTCCTTTCCCCTCCATCAGGCGCCCCGGCTGGCCAGGGGGAGGCAGTTTAGAGACCAGGATTACTGCATGTTTTTGTGAGGGTACCTACCCTAGGGGACACGGGGAGAACATGCAAACTCCACACAGAAAGGCCCTTTCGCCAACCCCGCCTTCGGGTATGGGCACTGATGACGCGGAGGAGGAAACACGCCGCCAGCACCCACAGCGCCCCGAGCGGGAATCGAACCCAGAACCTTCTAGCTGTGAGGCGACAGAATGGGATACATGTAAGGCGTGGTAACGATGCCATCCAATTAGGGGCGCCGTGGGTGAATACGTTAATTTACAGGGAGCGTGACTGACCCCCAGACAAAACAATGACTGGAGAACCTCTGCATGGAACCTTTTAACTGCTTCCTCAGAACATGGCAGCACAATTAGACTGCATGGAACATGTGGGGACCCCTCCTCATTGGCACACACGCACACACACACACGTGCGCGCTCGCTCCCGCCTCCTTCGGCTCTGGGGGCGAATGCTCTGAAGTGAGCGATAGCTTCTTCCGTGTTGGTGCCAATTAAGGAACGTGTAATGACAGGAAGGGGAGGTGCAGAGTCAGTCATGTGACCGGACGCCGCAGGGATGCGCCGTATAAGGGCGCACTTCTGCCCATCGGTTTGCGATGACGACACACGTCGTCGCTCCAATGAATTGCAGCGGGCGAAATGAGGCGTCTATACCTTTCTATACGTCTATGGAGAAAAACCATGCAGACATTTAGGGGAGACATTTAGGATTACGGCGTCTTTGCTCAAGGGCACTTTGACACAGACTATGGGTGAGAGGGGGGGGGGGGGGGGGAGCTCGGAATCGAACTGGGAACGTTCTGGTTCCCAAGTCGGTTCTCTCTATACCTCCTGGGCCAGAAGTGCACCGCTGCGACGCGTCACGCTGCGTGCGAGCTTGTAGATCTGCTATTTGAGGCATGCAACACCCAGTGTGCAACTATACGTGAATCTAAACTTTAGCTGTAGCTGTGCTGTGTCCCTCATCCCCGAGTCTCTCCGTATACGCACTGTATAGTGTGCGTGTATGTCTTGTCTGTGCGACCGTGCACGTGTGTGTGTTTGTGAGTGTCCGTGCGTGCATGCATGTATGCATGTATTATGTGTGTGTGTGTGTGTGTGTGTGTGCGCGTGCATGCGTGCAGAGGTGAGCTCCTGTCACTTGGCCGCACGCTGCATAACACAGACATTTTCCATTGTGTCAGCAAGCCGGAGCGGAGGAGCCTAGCGGATCGGCTCCCTCCTCCAAACACACAGCGCACACAGCCACCACTTCATTAAATGACTTCACAGTCTTGGCAGAGGCAGTGGGAAAGTCTATATTAACTGTGTGTGAGATTCGCTGGGAGGCCAACAAAGAGCATACTTGTTCTTCCATGGCGGGCTGTGTGTGTGTGTGTGTGTGTGTGTGTGTGTGTGTGTGCGCGCCGCTGCACCGCCGCTGTTTAGAGGGGGATTTCTGGAAGGGGCCACATCGGGGTCCCCCCCCCCCCACCCCCCACCCCTGAACCCCCCTCTGGCATGGACCTCTCTGCATCATTTTAGCCTCACGTGTTCTCTGTCTGTCTGTCTGTCTGTCTGTCTGTCTGTCTCTCAGTGACGCACGCATGCACGCACGCACGCACGCACGCACACACACACACGCAGTCTGAGTCGACCTTTAAGCCCAATTTATGCTCGGTAACGGTGGCGGCGCTCGCCGACGAGGACAGATTTGGAAAATGTGACGACTAAGGTCACACACCATGAATGAACAAGACCGACCGACCGTAGGAATTATGACGACTGTATAGCGACAGCATTCATCTTTGCAGCACATCCAGATGTGTGTGTGTGTGTGTGTGTGTGTGTGTGTGTGTGTGTGTGTGTGTGTGTGTGTGTGTGTGTGTGTGTGTGCGCGCACGTGTGTGTCATGCACCTTTTTGTTTGTTTGCTTTGTCTCTCAATTGAACGTATCGGGTTTGATTTTGATTATGGTATATGTTAATTATATTATCGGGTTAGGGTTAGGCTCTTTGAATCCATTTTTAAGCGGACATTTTTAACTCAAATATTTTCTTCTGGGAGGCAGGAACAAAACATTTAGAGATGGGGGGGGGGGGGGGAGTCGGGGCTATGATCTACAAACTCGTAGCACGGCACCGAGTGCCGCGCTACGAGTTTGTAGGTCTGCTATTTTTTGAAAAGAAATCGTGAAAATGCGGCACAAATCTTTGAATATATATTCTTTCAGAGCGAACGTTTTTAACTCAAATCTTTGCTTCTGAGGGGTTCCCTGGAGTAACATCTTTTCATATGTGGGTCGGTGGCCAATTACATATCATTTTTGGGGTCCTTGACATGACACAGATACAGAAACATAGGGTTTTTCAGAAAACTGTCAGGATTTAGAAGACTTTTTTTTCGCCTAAATGGGTTAAAGGCCTTTGACAATGAAGGGGAAATTTACGTCATATGTAGACGAGCAAATCAGCCAACCAATCACATGAATTCAGTCGTCCATGATATGATGTATAACGATAAGAGCGCCCCTCACTTCACACGGGTGTGATCTTTAATTTTTATACCGCGATTTTGTAACCCATTTTTTCACCCAGTGTCAAATATCTAAATCCTGGACTCTACACCCCTCCCCCCCCCCCTGCCAACCTGTGGAGAACAACGGACTGACCTCATGCATGCTTCCTTCAATGCATGAGGAGTCTCAAGGCTCATACATACTCCAGTGTTTGGTGATAGGTTATCACCACGGTGTATAGTTTTTAAAGGGTTGCACAACACCATTACGTCAGTCGCGGTGGTGATCACCGCGGACACAGAGCCATCTCTCTGTTTTTACTATCAGACAAGTCTTTTCACTCTGGAGCTATCACCCCGTTCACTGATTGGTCTAGAAGTTGGGTAAACCACAGGGAGGCGGGGTCAATCCTTAAGGACATCACCGCGAGTATGATGGCCTCAACTCTTATCACCGTTTCAGGTGATAAGCCATCACCGAAAACGGTGATAACCTATCACCAAAAACTGGAATATGTATGAGCCCGGAAATGCTTTGGCCATGTCTCGAACCCCTGCATTAACCCATTTTGGGGCGGAAACCCCTTTTGGTGTTAGCATTATGTTATGCTTTAGCTATTTAAAAATAGCAGATCTACAACCTCATATGAGCTTGTAGGTCTGCTATTATTATTTTTTATCGAAGAACGACTGACATAGAAACATAGCTTTTTCTGAAAACTGTCAGGATGTAGAAGACATTTTTAGAATCTGATCTCAGGTCAGAATGGGTTAACGTGTTCATCACTTATAGTTTAGAAATGTGAGGCCGACGACGTACGTCTGGAATCCACGTAACTCGAGAAGCCGTTCGCCCCGCCGACTTTGGACAGGCGCGTCCCACACCCCCCACAGGGAGCGCAGCGCCCGGTGTCCAGTCCGCCGGATAGCCGGAAACCTTGTGCAGAACCATGCACAAAAGCCTCTGCCCGGGCTAGTCTGGACCTGATCACCCCCTGTATCTCCATATATGGAGTTGGCCTGTTCTGACATCACAATTCAAAACCTCACTGAAAACCCACCTGTTCATAATAGCATTCCCGAGCTGATGTGTTTTTATCCTACAGCGGCGGCGCTGCCTCGACAGCTGCATTCCATGCTGTGAGTTTCAGAGATGATTCAAAATGTATATTCTGTAATGGTAATCACAAATGCAAGAACTGTACTGAACTGACTGTTGAACTAAGAAGAGAATTGAGGAAACAAGGCAGGTGTTTTGTATGTCTGGTAGGCAGGCATGTCGCGTGAATTGTAGAACGCAGGGCATTCACTGTGAAGAGTGCGGGCGCAGACACCACAAAACAGTTTGCAATCAAACAGCCAGTCAATATACAGCGCATGATAGACGCGCCGACCACGGCAACGACAGACAGGCTGACCACAGTATTGCAGATGCAGTTAGTAGTGTAGGCTACGTAGCAAGCAACTCTGACAATAGTAGCCTACAGTATATACTGCAGACAGGTACCATTTGGATAGATGCACCAATGCAAAGCCAAGTAGCCAGGTGCCTATTAGATGGGGGTAGCGCCGTGCATATCCACGGCTTCCCAAGCCACACTCCCCTATCCTCCTGGTGGAGACCTGTGCCCAGAAGGGCACTTTTTCTAGTTATTATTATTATTATTATTATTATTATTATTATTATTAGTAAGTAAAAGGTAGATTTTTTTTTTAAACAAGATTTTTTTTTTTTTTTTACAAGAGAACGATGGACTAGAAAGCCTGCAGTTTCTATTAGCTTGTATTCCCCATCGATGATGTCACTGGAGGACGGTTTCTTTTTTTTATATATATATATATATATTTTTTTTTATCCCATGATTTTGTAACCCATTTTTCACCCCTGTGTCAATCATCTAATGTGATCCTGGGCTCTACACACCCTCCACCAACCTAGTCATATGGGGGACATGGGGAGAGCAACGGACTTGAACTCATGGTTCCTTCATGCCTGAGTGTCCAAGTTGCTCCTTTACACCTGACAGGGGGGAGTTTACCTGGTTGGACGTAGCGCGTGGAAGGAACACGTTATTCCAACCAGTTCCTTTCCCCTCCATCAGGAGGACAGTTTCTGAACTGCCCACAGCCCTCCTATGAGACACAGACCGAGTAGAAAATAAATTGCGCCATTTTTTCATGATTATTAGTGAGGACCTATATTATATGAAGATAGGTTGAAAAGTGGTCCTTTAAGACAAGTACACCACTTGAGACAAACTGTACTCTGTTACTTTCCACCACTAGCTACATTCGTAGCTCATTAGGACAAGCCCATGCAGCTGTCTCCATCATGAACTCAATAGGCCTAAGTACTGGCAGACGTGAAAAGTTATATTGCTTAAGACAAGCTGTGTCATTCGGTGTCCCTGAATCTCTAGTTGGTTCAGCATGGAGAAACCCAGCCCTAGAATTATTTCAGCAAACATAGCAATGGCCACATTTGAGTTGCAAATTTAAAGCCCAAAAGGATTGGTTAATTCTGTGGGGCTTTGCTGCCATCTAGTGGCGACAAGGTGTTACTACACAATAAGTGTTTCCTCAAATCAGCATGTGGATGGACAAAGTTAGCCAGACTAGGACAAAATTGCATAAACGGCACATACCTCACATTTATATAGTTATCGTTTTAATGATTAGAGCAGGCTTCCACCGTATGTCAAAAAGTACCTTTTAAACAGTGGGCTCTGACACATGTTTCCATGTCAGGGCACCATCATGTTGATATTAACCCATTTTGGGGCGGGAACCCCTCTTGGTGTTTTAAGCATTATGTTATACTTTAGCTATCGAAAAATCGTGAAAATGTGGTGCGAATCTTTGAATATTTTCTTTCGGAGCAAATGTTTTTAACTCAAATCTTTGCTGAGGGGGTCCCTGCCGGAACAAAAATTTCAGATGGGGGTCAGGGGCCAATTTTATATAATTTGTGGGGTCCATATTGAGCACCACTGATATGAACAGGTATTTCAGAAAACTGTCAGGATTTAGAAGACATGTTTTACATTTCGATGTCAGGCCTAAATTTAAGGAACCTTCATTTGAAATAGTTTTATTATGACAGGCACCCCCCATGAGCAGCAGGTCGGTGCCTTGCATGGTTAATTTAAAACAGTAAAGTGCTCATTATTACCCCTCCATGGCAACTTAACCCATTCTGACCTGAGATCAGATTCAACAAATGTCTTCTACATCCTGACAGTTTTTCTGAAAAAGCTATGTTTCTATGTCAGTCTTTCTTCGATTTAAAAAAAATTGCAGACCTATAAGCTCGTGGCACGCCACTCGGTGGCGCGCTATGAGCTTGTAGATCTGCTATTTTTCAATAGCTAATAAAACACCAAAAAGGGTTCCTGCCCAAAATGGGTTTTAACACAATGCGGTGAGTGTCAGCAACAACAGGTCAGTAAGATTCCTGCAAATTAGTGATGCACCGAATATTCGGCCGCAGAAGATATTCGGCAGAAAATGGCAAAAAAAATGCAATTTCGGGCTATTCGGTTTCGGCCCCGAATAGGCAGAAAATATATCACCGAATAGTGTACATGAAATTAATGCATTCAAAAGAGCTAAATATATGTTTTATGGACCCTTAATAGTGATTATTATTTAAGGTACCATTTAGTTTGGCATAAATCAGGTATAGTTTGAAGGTACGGCCATGACAGCAATGGTAGGAAAAATATATATAAAATTAATCATAAATTCGGATATCCGGGTATTCAGTTTTCGGCCAACTGTTTCCTATGTTCGGTTTTCAGCCAACTGTTTCCTATGTTCGGTTTTCAGCCAACTGTTTCCTATGTTCGGTTTTCAGCCAACTGTTTCCTATGTTCGGTTTTCAGCCAACTGTTTCCTATGTTCGGTTTTCAGCCAACTGTTTCCTATGTTCGGTTTTCAGCCAACTGTTTCCTATGTTCGGTTTTCAGCCAACTGTTTCCTATGTTCGGTTTTCAGCCAACTGTTTCCTATGTTCGGTTTTCAGCCAACTGTTTCCTATGTTCGGTTTTCGGCCAACTGTTTCCTATGTTCGGTTTTCGGCCAACTGTTTCCTATGTTCGGTTTTCAGCCAACTGTTTCCTATGTTCGGTTTTCAGCCAACTGTTTCCTATGTTCGGTTTTCAGCCAACTGTTTCCTATGTTCGGTTTTCAGCCAACTGTTTCCTATGTTCGGTTTTCAGCCAACTGTTTCCTATGTTCGGTTTTCAGCCAACTGTTTCCTATGTTCGGTTTTCAGCCAACTGTTTCCTATGTTCGGTTTTCGGCCAACTGTTTCCTATGTTCGGTTTTCAGCCAACTGTTTCCTATGTTCGGTTTTCAGCCAACTGTTTCCTATGTTCGGTTTGCATGGTAAAACACCGTTGTAAGGAGATGTATAGAGCAGCTGCGGGAGTATACAGCAGCTGCGTGTCTCTCAGGGCGGTGACATTCTGTGGTTATTTGCCATAATCATATTAAAAATGTATAATTCTCAGCCAAATACAACAAGACTTAGCGCTGCAGGGGTTGCGTCAGCTAGGTCAGGAGGTAACAGGGGGTGCACGGCCAATAAAGTTTCTGGACCACTGAGTGTAAAAATCAGTCGTTACGACGGCATCAAGGCCCGCCAAAATACTTTTTAGTCGACTAAATCAACTGTGGATTTAGTGGACTAAAATCCTAAAACTAGACTAACACTAAAACATTCTATGTGACTAAAATGTGACTAAAGCGAAATTAAACTATTCAAGAGACTATGACTAAAACTAAAGATGAACATTTGCTGCCAAAAACAACACAGGTGTGTGGGTCACGCATCGGATTCGTCACGCAACACACTATGACGAGCTTCAGTGAACAAAGACTGTTCTGCTTTTCATAGAATGTGACTGACTGGCAACTTTTTCATGTCAAGGACCCCCAAAATGACACTAATTAACCCGCAGACCCCCATTAGAAAAGATATGCCAGGGACCCCCATATTAAGAGAAGATTGTTACGGCTCTAGCAGTGATTTTCAACTATTTTGATACGCAACAGGCTACGGACTTCCATTTAATGGCATTCCTTCTATCTCCGAGGCCCCAATTTATATTTGTAAAATCAAAGTGATAGTTAACTCTGAGAGTGTACAAATGGAACCAAATGGACCCGTCTCAGAGTTACAGACCCATAAGGGTCCATTTGGTTCCTAAGTAGTCTATCAATTAGCTGGGGACCCCCTGGAACTAGATCAAGGATCATTCTTGAGTTCTCATAATCGGTTCTAGTGAGCAGAAAGAATCAATAAAGCAGACTTGGCAACCTGACTGTAGGAAGTAACAGTAGGCTATACAGTAAAGAACTTGGGGGTCATTATTGATTCTGAATTTAATTTTAATTCACACATTAATCATGTTACCAAGATTTCCTTTTTTCACCTTAGAAATATTGCACAATCTTCACTTATGAGAGATGTTATGCACTACTTACAATTGGAAAAGATTAAGTTTGAATTGAGAGGGAGTGAAGATAGATTCTACCAGACATGGCAACCCTTCATTGAATATTTCAATAGGTGCACGCTAACCCCTCCTACACAATAGATAGCACAATAGAAAATTGGAAAGAAAAAAGTGTTTTTCTTTATTTAATTTTTTGTCATTTAAAAAAAGAATGTCTGTAATTCACTTAATTTACAACAACATGTTGGGAAAGTTTGAAAGCAAGAGTGTCTGTCCTGGTGTCTGTTTTGTTTGTCTGTTCACACTTGTCATTGTTTAACTGTTTTTTGTTTTTTCATGTTTATCACATTTATATGTCTTTTTTATTATGTATTGTATGTGGAACATTTACATTGCCTGTTATTTTTTTCATTTTATTTAACAGAACTACTCATTATCATTGTCGATAATATTCTGATGTCATACAAAAAATGCCTAATTAAACCAGTATTTAAAAAAAAATATATATTGCACGAATCAGAGCCTATTTGTCATTGGACGATGCAAAAACGCTAATCCACGCATTTGTTTTTTCTCGGCTTGATTACTGCAATGCACTTTTTTCTGGACTGCCTATGAAAACAACTGACACATTACAACTTCACTGCACTGGCTTCCGGTTGTTTTTAGGATTGATTTTAAAATTATTTGACTTGTTTATAAAGCTCTCAATGGCTTTGCACCTTCCTACCTACACATGACTGCCTGCCTAAATATGTCCCAAAAGGTCTTCCACTGCTGGCATGCTCGCTTTGCCTAAAAAAATGGCAACAAAAAAATACGCTGAAGCAGCTTTTTGCTTCTACGGGCAGACGGCGTGGAACGAACTCCCACTGTACCTTCGACAGGCAGCCTCTGGAGAAATTTTTAAAGCACAGCTCAAGACCCACTTCTACACTCTTGCTTTTAATTGATCTTTGACATTTTTTTGTTATTCATATCCTCACTGTAATGCATTACTGCTAATTATTTTTAATGTTATGCCTTGCTTTTCTTTTCTTTCTTTCTCCATTGCTCTGTAAAGCATTCATGTCATGAAAGGTGCTATACAAATAAAGTTTTAAAAATAAAAATAAACCCAACCCGGCAAGCACTTGGCATTGTAGGAGTTGAGGCGTTTGACTCGAAGCTCATTTCGTTTGACTCGATTCCCACAGCAAAATCTTGTGAAAATAGCAGATCTGCAAGCTCACTGCAGTGCCTTGCAACTAGGTGCTGTGAGCTTGTACAGTACTTGAACTGCACAGAACTTGTACTTGAACTGTTCGAGAACCACCGTCCCATGCACATTACGGTAAGCAGTGTTGTTTTTGGCAGCAAATTTTGATTTTAGTTTTAGTCATAGTCTCTTCAATAGTTTTAATTTAGTTTTAGTCACATTTTAGTCACCTGGAATGTTTTAGTGTTTAGTCTAGTTTTATTCGACTATATATCATAAGATTTTTGTCGACTAAATCTACAGGTGATTTAGTCGACTAAAATGTATTTTGGTGGGCCTTGATGCCATCATAATGACTGTTTTTACACTTGCTGAAAATAGCAGATCTACAAGCTCACAACGCGTCACAGCGCGACGCGGTGCGACGCGTTGTGAGTTATGCAACCAAGTGTAAAATGCCTTCTCTTGTCCACTAGTCCCTTCCTAACATTTTAGTGTAGTTTTTATTTGTTGACGAAATTGTCAGTATAGTTAGTCTTCGTTTTAATCATCATAGCTTAGTTTTCATTTAGTTTTAGTCAGTGAGAAAAGGTAGTCGACGAACATTTTTCGTCTTAGTTTTAGTCGACAAAATCAACACCGACGGTGCATCTTCTCAACAGATGACACTAAAGTGTATCTGAGAGCATCAAACCACTGAAACGTCGTGGTCTGCGTGTCGTGACGACCTCTTTGTTTGTGTGCCGAGACGTTCAAATGAACAACATCTCTGTTGCTCTCACTTCCTCTCCTCCACACGCGTCAGCACAAACCAAGCAATACTCAAGACATTATGGAAACGACATGCACCTTTCACATTAAACCACTTGAAACCCAGCTAACCTATCCTGTGGGGGGATCTACAAGCTCACTCCGAGTAGATCGACTGTCACTCTGGATAGATCTATACAAAGCCTGTCGTTTGGCTATTTTGTCACTAGCCCTTTGAATCGTGTGAGTGCGATCAGGGGATCTCAACATTTTCAGCCGGGGACCCCCTGGTCTATGTCTCACGACCCCTGCCCTGCCCAATACAAATCGACGGCTGCAATAACCTTAATAATAGAGAAAATACATCATAAATAAATACTGAAACCAGATATAATCGCTAAGGAAAGTTTTCTGCATGTAAACTCCTAATTTCCATTTCCCAGCCATTCAGTTGCAAAAGACAGAAAAAAACCAAAACATTCAGAACCCCTGATATAGGATACAAGATGCAATCTGCAGTGCACAGCTCACTCCGGCGATAGTCAAGTTCTTGTATACACATGTCATCATCAGGTACAAACAGAAGATAATAAGTAATTGAAACAGATTTTGTTTCACAGATCATTTCTATGAAGTCTCCAGAACAACATATCAAAAGGTTTCAGAAACAAGGTTTCGTTCATCCTTTCCAATCATTGTCTTAATATGTTTGTTTTTTTTAAGATTACAAAGAAGAGAAACCCGCAAGATTTGAGAGAGTGAGTCAGTTTTCAAGAGAGGAAGAGAGAGAACGTTTTAGCCACATTATTAGTAGCGAGACTGTTGCAGTTGACATGAATATGACACAGCTATAACGAATGCCATTGAGGCATTAAACAAACTGTTCAGGACAATAAAGAGTATTATTATTATTATTATTATAACAGTTATTATAAAAGTATTATAACAGTTTAAGGCCAATTAATTGTCCAGTTTTCAGTGAAGAGGTGACCTGACCACCGAAAACTACAACATGTCACAACGCGGTGGTCACCGCTCCCACAACAACACATCTCCGTAAAGTGTATTACTCCATTTCGGTGGTCACTTCTTCACCGAATACTGGCTATGAATAGGCCTTTAACTTCCACCCTGACAATGGGATATGCTGCTGCAGTGGGAGGCCTTTAACTTCCACTCTGACAATGGGATATGCTGCTGCAGTGGGAGGCCTTTAACTTCCACCCCGACAATGGGATATGCTGCTGCAGTGGGCGTGCTGCCAGCAGACGTTGACTTCTCCTAACAAAGATATGAACCCACATCCGTTCACTGCTGCTGCTGCTTGCATGCGCACGTGCGCGTGCGTGCGAGCGTCATGCAAGCGTGCGTGCGTGCGTGCATGCATGTATGACTTGTGTGTGTGTGTGTGTGTGTGTGTGTGTGTGTGTGTGTGTGTAATGCAAGAGATTCACTTGGCAGAGGTGTTGTTAGCGATGTTGACAACGAGACAAGCAGAGTTCAAGAGTCAATTTATCCTACCAGGCTATAGCTATAAAAGGTGGCCAATAGCAAGTATAAAAGCATAGAAAAAACATACATATTGTGCACTGTGTCACTGTAACACTAAGCCCAAGTCACAGGCAGTCCAACTACAGCACAACAGAAGTAGGCCAATTGCTTCTTCTGTCAATAAATCAAATATCATCATCATCATCATCATCATCATAATGCATTTTTATAGTGCTTTTCCAAGTGCTTTACAATGGTTAATTCATTCATACATTGGGAGGTGAAGCGCCAGCGTCCTCACTTCCCAAAGTTCCCACACCAATGGTGGCGAGCTCACACCGACCGACTCATTGGAGGCAATGCAGGGTTCAGTGTCTTTGCCCAAAGACACTTCGACATGTGGACAGGAGGAGGAGCCGGGATTCGAACCGCCGACCAAGGGATCATTGGACCACCTGCTCTACCTCCTGAGCCACAGCCGCCCTCATCACCATCCTCCTCTTCCTCCTCCTCACACATGATGGGCAAGTCAACCACCACAACAAAACACTCCTGCCAACAGCATTGAAGGCACAGACAGAAATAAGCGTCATGTTTGTGAAAATTGTGAAAGTAACAATAAAACTGGCAGACCTACAAGCTCACATAAAGAATAAACAAGTAGCCTATTAAATAAATAAGGCTTAATCCTTATATTGATATGGCAACACTTTTGCCATATCACGATATTGTATGTTGTCATTATGTCCAAAAACAAAAGCTGATCTATAATGTAGGCCTACTCTAAGTGTTGATCAGCAATGGCCGCAATGCAACACGCTTGTAGATCGATTATGTTTTGCTATTTTTGTGTGACAGTGCAGTGGCAAGTAGGCAGAAGTAGGGCATTGACTTACAAAAACAATAAACCTGAAACGTTGATTGTAATGGAGATGCAAGGTTTCTGCCTCACAGCACCGATGATATGCGAAATGGTCTCACATCACTGCATCATCATCCATTTGATAATTACTCTCTCAAGTCAAGAGTTCCATAATTGTTAAACATCTGCATTAGCCTACTTATAATTTACAAGAAGTTAGAAGAATGTAGTATTGTTATTTTGATATATCTTTTTGATCAAACGTTTGCCTGTTGTCTCTCCTAATGCTAGCCTAACAATACAGCATGGAATTGTGGACAAAATGAATAGACAACAAAATAAATCTTTAGTTTTGGTTAGAGGCTACTTGATATGAAAACGGTTGAAAACCACCGCTCTAGAGAGTCTAGTCTAGAGAGATAGAGCTAATGGTTAGGAAAATACTCCCTTTCTTATGACCGTATTTATCTGAGATGTAAATATCAGATTTCACCTGGCATAGGTACATTCAGAACTAGCCCTCCAAGCAGAACCCAATGTGGAGTTGTGGACAGCATAATATTGTCAACAACAACCCATACCACACCCCACCATGCCTATAGTGCCTATAGTGCCTACTGCACACTGTCAACTCCAGCTGCCTTCCATATGTTGCTGTTTTGACATCTGCAAAATGTAACAACAGTCAAGCAGGGATTTATATTTATGTGTGCAAGTAAATTAAATGACAAGTCTGTTTGTTTTTTTACTAGGGGTCAGTTATTTTTTTGTTTCTTTTCTTTCTCGACTCGAGCCAAACTTTTCACTACTAAAATGAGTTGTGAAGTTTTACTACAAAGAGAGCATGATTATTCACAACATGCATCACGAGACACTTTAAAACACATTTCCTACCAGTTGTTGTTTGACTTGTGCTGGTTCTGCTGTCACGCCGCCGACGCACGCGGCTTTGTTGTTGTTGTTGAAATTGTTAAGTTGTGGGACAAAAAAAAAAAAACACGAACAAACAAAACATTACAAAACAGCGTGTTGGTTAAAGAGTTTTGTTTAAGCCGTTTCAGCATCTAGTACTGCTCCTATTGGCCCCACGGCGGTCAGGGGAGTGTCGACGACCCGATTCTCCGCTCCTATTGGCCCCACAGGGGGCCAGGGGCGGGTCGACGCCCCCGAACCTCCGCTCCTATTGGCCCCACAGCGGCCAGGGTTCACTTGTCTCCTCCTGACTATTTAGTCCGGTGGCTTAATAAATTAATAGTGCACTTTTTTAGGAGAATATAGTGCACTTGCGGATATGCTTCTTTAGGACATACTAAAGGATTTTAGCCTAGGAGCCCTTGTCAAATATCAATTTTAAATATCAAATTGCAAGACTATCAATATCATTATCAATGAAATATGTGAAAATCCACCTAGTATTTTTCTGACTATATAGGCTACATCATAAAATGATCAGATTACTTCCAAATGTGATAAAGTTGACTTATTTTGACATTATTAAAGTCACTTTAGGGGGGGACTAAACACAGCAGTCCTCACTCCTCGGTAGGTCTACCGGGGCCCACACATTATGTGATTTCATTTGTTTTATTCCTTTCTACATCACTAGATCCGGTTATGATATGATAGACCTTGCTGACTGCCTGACTGGCAGCTTTATAGCAGTTATCAGATGAAAAGCCCCTTTTGGGTATATGGCTCTGGCGAAATTGTGTAAAGTCATATACATTAATTCACTAAAATTACATAAATCGACTTGGTAGTCTAACATTTGTCATGGAGTATCCTGACACATAGGGGTAAGTAGCAGAATAGGATTTTGGGGCTTGCTACCATCATATTCTTAAATATGACCTGCATCATCCCCAGGAACACACAAAAATATACTGTCCGCCTAACAAATAACAAAAATGGTTATTTTCCAGCACATTATGGTGAATAGCACTGCCTCACTTGTATATAGAAAACTTCCCATATCCCTAAGCTTCAATTTAAGCCCAAGATGACCTTTCTATCTTGAAAATTACTCTTTCTGTAGCCAAAATCCTGCAATATACCGCAAATCTGTGAACATTGTATATCCAGTCAGTATCAGCTATACATTTGGAATAGAAGAAGAAGAAGAAATGCGTTCTGGTAAATCAAGTTTACCAAGGGTAACTGGACTAAGCATCAGATACTTGTTTACAGCCAGGCCCACATGGAGCATTTCATGGTAGTGGTTCAATGCCTTGTCCAAGGGCACTTCAACGGTGGTAATTTTAACGTGTCGGACCGCTGATTCGAACTGGCGACCTTCCGATATCTAGCCCGCTCCGCAATCCACTCGGCCACCGCTGCCACAATAAACATGGAGCAGAGCTGCTCTGTGAAACCCATGGACTCCCATTGAAAATGAATTGTGAGCTGCTCTGCCCCCCCCCCTCTCCCCCCCGGAACAGAGAGAGCGATGTCGTGTCAATAGTGTGTACGGCGCCTCTAACACCCTGAGGACGAGAAGCATACAGTATGTAGCATCTGCCTGGATGACGGCAGACTGCTGGGCGAGCGCTGGCGCTTTGGCATGGGGGGGTCAGATCAACATATATGGAATAAATGATGTATGGCCATATATGGAGCGTGTCTTGAGTGTACAGGGTTTGATGAGGTCAGATCAACATATGAATGTCAGAACAGGGCAGCTCCATATATGGAGATCTAAGGGCCGATTCATACTCCTATTTTAGAGCCGAATAAAAGTCGGTTCGGCTCTGTAGAGCCTTACAATGTGACGTCATTTGAGGTTCGGGGGGCGGGTACCGTCCTAAAGTCGGCTCTTCGGTGCTACTGAAAATTTCTGACGAGCCGAAATCATTTCGGCACTACAGCGCCGAAACAGCGGTAAAATAGGAGTACGAATCGGCCCTAAGGGTGGCAGCGGGGGCCTGTTGAGAACTCTATAGTTTCCGCCGGGCGCGGCTGCACTAATAACTTTGGGGCGGGCTCGTCTGGATACGTATCAATTAAAAGGGAGACATCGAAGAGAAAGGACAGGTGGGGTGGGATCAATATATGGAATGTCAGAACAGGTCAGCTCCATATATGGAGATATAAGGGTTTGAGATTTGCGGTCAGATGTAGAGTTGCTGGCCGGCTCCATATATGCAGATCTAGGTGATGGTCTTCTCCGTACATGGCTATGAAGGGTTTGATGAGGTCAGTGTCGTGATCTTCATATGTCCCCATGTCTGGGGACCCCGCCATGTCTGGCCATTAATAAAGTATACAATATGTATTTCCCCCCCGCTTATTAGTGGGAGAGTAGCCTGGCCCCAGCCCTGAATCACTAGCCACGCCCATTAAAAATAATCACACCCGTGTGAAGTGAGGGGCACTAATATAATAAAGTCTAACTCATGTTGATTAGGTGATGTAATGGTGATGTAAAACAAACGGTGCCAACACTATCATTAAACGTCATTAACAATAAAGTGACAATATGACGTAATGAGGCACACATTTTCCCTACATTGTCAATGGTGTTTACAAAACAAACATTAAACCTGTGTATAGGAGGGGCTGCACATGGCGCCCCTCAAAAACATGTTCTGGAAGTGAAACAAAATGAAAAGTCAGACTGAAGTGTCAGGCTAGTGAGAGAGTGCAATCATCCAATCCACTAAGCAGGCTGCTTAGTGGGCGTCAGTGGGTGCCCTCCCGTGTCAGTGGGTGCCCTCCCGCGTGTCAGTGCGTGCTTCAGCCCTCAAGCACCCACAGACTCGACTCTGCTGCCACTAAGCAACTCAAAGGAAAGGGTACTTGAATACCAAGCACTTGCCATTTTGGCAAATTTCTTGGAGGCGCTACACACACACACGTTTAGCTTTGTTGCTCATTCCACGAACTCCTGATCTTTACAATCAATACCTCGTTGTAAAGGTAACTAATCAACGATTAAAAGGATATAAAATACAATGCCAATTGGTATTACAAAAGTGGAGCAATAATGGACCAAAATTAAGTTTCCAGACTTTTGTTGACGAGTTTAGTTTCGATAAGCATGGGGATGGATGGGTGGAGAAAGCACCATTGTTAAGTAATTATTTCTAATCCAAGGTAATAAGACATTCAGGCTTTCCCAGTAAAATATTTCTTTATCAGATGAACCTTTAATCAGAACGGAATTGAGAATACAGCAAAATGTACAAAATGATGGTCAAATTACACATCAAAACCTTAACAGCTTTAACAATCTCAGTTTTACGCTCTCTGTAACGGAATGCACGTAGTTTTAACCAGCATGGTTTGAGCTTTTCATTATAAGCAGACATTTTCAAAACTTTCAACATGTCTTAAAAAAACTACAAAAAAACTAAAAGATTTACAAGCACACAACGCCTCGGCTACTTTTGAATAGCCAAAGTATAAGAAAAAGGGCTTAAGTGGTTAACCTTAACAATGTTCCACAGGGCTGAGAGATAAAACAATGAACAAGAAAACAACCTTTAACAAGCACAAGACCAGATATATAAAAACATTAGATTGTCACCGTACGGTAGATCCGTGCTCTCGTTAGGAATAACAGAAGTATGATTATGAACACACCGCCGCTGTCGTGTGGAAATCTTGTATGCCCATAACAGTCACTTTACAGTTCAAAAGAGCCCGTGTTCCCAATATGGAGCCAATGTAGCCCTGAAACATGTCAACATCATAATCATGACACTGCATGCAGCAACACCTCTACATTTACAGAGCAAACGTGTCGATACACGTTCAGATTTCAAACAAAGTGCTCACCCCGAGTGCCACGGATGTTTCTGGTCGAATGACATTTCTATCCGAGCGGTGCGTTTGGAAAACTCACAGTTGCACATGGGGAGCGCACTCGCCTATTAGTTTGTATTGGCAGTGTGGTCAGTGTGACTAAATCGAACGCACCCAGTGTCAGAGTGCAACACACCTCCCAACGGATAGGGGACGTGTAGTTGAAAGCCAAGGTCGAAAAGAAAAAAAAACAGCTTGGTTAAAAATGCTTTTTATTAAACAACGTGGAATGCATGGGTGCTATAATAGCCGATCAAGGAAATGTCTAACATCCGTGGCCCCGGCGTGAGTACTTTATATTTTAAATCTGAACATTTATGTACTCTGCTCTGTAAATGTTTCGCCATGATGGTCGTGAAGTACGAGCGCCATGTGAACCATGGCTAGAGCCAATGGACTTATTAGTTATAGTCACAAGCTCTCGTTAATACTTTTCGTTGGTTCAACGTTTACACTCAGACAAAATTAACTACTTTACTTTCACTTAATAAAAAAAAAAAAGATCCACAACTAAGCTCACGTAAGTGTTTGTGAGCTTGTCGATCGGCAATTTTCAGCACTTTCGGTCCGTTATTGTTTATTACAAGTACAATAATAGAATATATGTGAAAAGTTTAAATAATATTTCAACCTTTGGAGATACAAGGTTTCTGCGCGACAGAGGGTGTCTATATGAACACAGGGCCCTAGTACCACTAATTGAGCCACTAATCAAGAATGACAAAAGCTGACACACACCTGAGGTGATTGAAGACCAACGCTACAACATGTCACCTTTGACAGAGTTAACGGAAAACAATGTAGGAAACGGTGAAGCGAGCAAATTACTTTGCAGTCCTTTAAATAAATGCCCATTTCTTTAAGTCAGTGATTCTCAACCTTTTTTTCTTTTTTTCCCAAGGACCCGCCAGTTTCATATGCATTAGGCCGGGGACCCCCACTCGATACGACCTTTTTATTTTATTTATTTTTTATCTCTGGGATAAAAAGTAGAGCGAAGTCTGTATCCTACCTGTGTCACGTTTTCATTTCCCCCCCATTCTAAATCCCCACAGACTTTTCTTATATGGCGTCAAATAAGAACTGTGGTCCAAAAATAAACAAACGATCCCGGCGATTTGACTCATATGGACACGAAGAATCAACTGAAGGCGAGAAATCACTAATGTTACTGCCGCCGAATTAGTAAAAATGTTCGCCAGGAACAGACTGTACCAAATATGAGTGACTGACTGTCGTAAACGATACAGAGCCAGCCTACCTGTCAATATCGCAGAGACAGTTCGCTTATTTTTGGATAACAATGCTTATATGAGACTTTATTTAAGAAACCCAATGTTATTCTCCATAGAGAAAATACTTCCCCGAACCAGGCGATGAACGAGTGACGTCAGGACTTCTGTGCTCTACTGAATATACAGTCTTCGGTGTAGATGTAACTGAGTGTGCAAATGGAACTAAATGGACCCGATAGGGGTCCGTCCCTCCTGAGACAACTGGTTCTCAACATTGTGTCCGGAGACCACCAGGGGACCTTCCACATGCACCCTCACAGAGTACGGTTCCACTTAACCCAGAGTAACTTTACAGAGTAAAAAGCCTCCATATCTTCCCGGCACCCCAAGCTTCTATTTTGAAAGAAATCCCGGCACTGATTGTGTTAATTGGTTCAATTTGTACACTGTTACAGTTGTGACTGTAATCACAAAGTTTCAGAGACCCTGCCGTTGGGAATATCAGTGGATAGCATTGTAACGGAGAAAGGAGGGCATTTGCCAGGTGTTGAAATGGTCCAGGTGCCTCTTTTCACACCTGGCAAATCAGACACGACAATTGGGGCACTTAACCAAGGAAGCTAATTTACGGTGATGGTCACCAACGTCATTTTCTCTGTCCAGCAATTCCAGACAGTAGATTCGTCACACCGGGTGGCAAACTACACAGCGAAAGTTAGGCCAGCGCGTCCATTGGACTTAGCAGGGAAAGATCAGGAAAAGAGAAGAGAAGTGTGAAGGGGTTCAGAAAGCCTGTCCGAAACGGACCTTTCTTCCGACATTGTGCGTTGGCCTGGAGTTCCCAATAACGGGCCTGAAGATTAAGGCCCGGCGCCAGCCGGGCTGGCCCGAAGGTTCAGGACTAATTATTAGCTTACATTTTCGGCCACAATTGAGAACTCTTTATGGCCTTCATGGAGCGAGCGAGCGTCCGTGGCTCTAATGCATACCAAACTGGTGATCTATGAAATGAAAATAAAAAAAGGTTTTAGTGAATCACAGTGGTGTGGCCGGCCCCACAGTGAAGTGATGGTTCACTGGCTGTGCTGCTGCTGCTCCGTGGCTGAGAGGTTCTGGATGATGCGTCTCAGAGCATGGAAGGTGGGCCGGGCGCTGGCGTCCAGCGTCCAGCACTGCTTCATGACGCTGTAGACCGCCTCTGGACAGCCGTCCGGACACTCCATCCTGTAGCCCTTCTCCACGCGTGGAACCACGTCTTTCAGGGGCTAGGAGGAGGAGGCGGAGGAAGAGGAGGACAAGGAGGAGAAGTAGGAGGAAGAGGAGAAAGAAGAGGAGGAAAGGGGACAGTTTAAGCACTGATTGCAGGGACTAAACGGCGAAAACAAACCTCACGACTGAATGTCTTTGTTTAGGCCAAGTCCCAATCTACCCATCTAGTCCAGTCCCACAGAATACATCTAAACACATTCACATTTACATTCACTCACACTTCACAAAACAATTTTTTCCACCACTGGTTTCCAGACCTATGTAGAATTATGTTTAGGTGTTAACATTTCTAAACCTATATATGTTTCTGCTGTTCTACATACAGCCGATAGGATTTAACCTACTGCATGCCTTTATGAAACACTACCTGCTGAGCTCAGCTCATACAGAAAGCCCGTTTGAGCAGAGAATTGAGAATTGAGCACAGGTTTGGGAGCTTTGTGCAACACCTCTCGTCAACCAGTAGGTGTCCCACCTGACCGCAGGATTATACATTTCTCTGTAGCACGGCTGTCGAGTTACCTGTAAGAACTTGCTCCACCATGTGATGAATAATATTAACAATAAAAACTATAAAGTTAAAGGTTTCATGACATTCATTTAAATTTATTTTTCCTTTAGGCCTACTATTGGTCCGACTGTGTGTTGTTTTTGGCAGCAAATTTAGATTTTAGTTTTAGTCATAGTCTCTTCAATAGTTTTCATCTAGTTTCAGTCACATTTTAGTCACCTGGAATGTTTTAGTGTTCAGTCTAGTTTTAGTTGACTAAATATCATAAGATTTTAGTCGACTAAATCTACAGTTGATTTAGTCGACTAAATGTATTTTGGCGGGCCTTGATGCCGTTGTAATGGCTGATTTTACACTTGCTGAAAATAGTCGATCTACAAGTTCACGTGTTGCAGCGCGTCGCTTGTAGATCTGCTATTTCCAGCATGCAACCTAGTGTAAAATGACTTATACTGGATCTCTTGTTCACTAGTCCCTTCCTAACATTTCAGTCTAGTTTTTATTTGTCAACAAAATTGTCAATATATTTAGTCTCAGTTTTAGTCATCATAGCTCAGCTTTCATTTAGTTTTCCTCAGTGAAAAAAGGCAGTCGACGAACATTTTTCATCATAGTTTTAGTCGACAACCTACCTCAAACGCTAACCTAAGCATGGAGCAGTGCATGTTCGACCGCTGTTTCCGCATGTCGGTCCGTTTGGTGTGTCTAAACTGCATGTGAATTACACCCACACAACCTGAACTTTGAACATTCAGTGGATTTTCTGTGATCTGGGGTTTTCTCTGTGTGTTCTGAATCAGCCTTTTGAGCTGCGATGAAAACAGGCAAAACAGTGACATCTGCTGGCAAATACTTATGTCATAAGTCTGGCACTGATCCAGTTAGGGGGCCACTTCACCCCTTTTGCAACCAGATCTTATTTTAATGATGTTTAGGACACAGGAAACACTTTCCTGGGGGTTTTATATGTGTGTGTTTAGATATTTTAGTCATGACAACATGTTCAAGACCAAAATGTGTCTCACTTCCTTCCTGGACTACAAAGTCACACCTCCATGCAGTCTCGCCCCTTCTCCACAAGGAGGGGAAGTGCAGCAAAGCATTATGGCCATTGTAGGAATCCAGCAATCCAGTCCAACACACAGACTTCAATATTTGTCTGGCCATAGGGTGCACATTTCAAAATGTTGCAGCATTGAGTGAGTGCAGTTTCTTCCACTTAGTTGACCAGAGACACCCTAGGGCTCTATACTTGGTCCCTTTCTATTTTCACTCGATACTAAATATTAGCGCTCTACAAGCTGACTGACACGTTGCAATGCGACACGATATGAGCTTGTGGGTCTGCTATTTTTTTTTCTTTTTGTTGCTGAAACAGTTAACAGAACAGAGGAAACATTAAACTTATCGGGGGTTCATATAGACGCACAATCTTCGGGTAAGGCACTCGACCGAAAGAGTAGATCTCCCACAGCAGGATGCCGTAGCTCCACACGTCAGAGGCCGTGGAGAATTTCTGTTCAACACAGAGACAAAAGGTGCATGGAAATATGAAATGGTTAATTCATGAGTGATCATTTCTGTTCAACACAGAGACAAAAGGTGCATGGAAATATGAAATGGTTAATTCATGAGTGATCATTTCTGTTCAACACAGAGAGAAAAGGTGCATGGAAATATGAAATGGTTAATTCATGAGTGATCATTTCTGTTCAACACAGAGAGAAAAGGTGCATGGAAATATGAAATGGTTACCGGTATTTCATTATGAGTGATCATTTGAGGGGTAAAACATAGATTGTGCCCATTAAACCTTATTAAAAGAAAATACAATCCATTCTAAAAGCGACATTGGCATCTAAAATCTGATTAATCTGCTAAAAGGATGGACGGTGAAAAAGTATAAAAAGTAGCAGATATACAAGCTCAAAATGTAACACGTTCGAGCTTGCCGATCTCCCACTTTTGATACGTCTGTGAAACGATGCACGGTGTAATCGAAACCGGCCATACAAATGCGCTCAACATAAATATAATATAACAATGTAATCGGTATCATCGGCTGACATGACCCTGCAAATAATAGATCGGATATCGGTCAGAGTTTCGATATCGTGCATAATCTACTTTTGTATGATCAAGTAGGGGCGTTGATTTACCAAAAAGAAACACAAAAACACCAAAAGTTAAAAAGAAATATGGAGATAAGAGGTTTCCGCCCGACGATATGCATGCATGAAATAACATGATTGGAGGTTACATGTGAACAATAAGGGCTATAGGGGTTGTTCCCGATACGATCATGTGATCGGAAAATCTGGGCCGATGACATCATTTTCAAAAGATCGGAGCAAAAAAACGTGATCGGGACATCCCTAGTATCAATATTACGTCCATAATAATGTGAGCAGATTTGACTGAGAGCCTGCCATCGCTCACATTCCAGCTTTTCACCAGAGGAGATTTATCCAAAATGAGATAATAGCACAGGCAGACTTCTTCACATACTGTACTAGAGCATGTCTGAAATAAATGTCAGAGCTGAAATTGACATGTAAATATGAAATAAATGCTTAAACATGTAGCTAGGTGTAATGTTAGAGACCACAAAAGTGAACCTTTCAAGCCTGTTTTCTCAACTCGCTGTTTCTTTGCGAGAAATTACTCTATAAGCCATATCTCCAAAACTGGTGGGTCAAACTGAACAACCAATATGTCAATTTTAAGGTATCATTCCTTACTTTCATGACAAAAATGATAGAATGGCAGTCCCTCACTCAAATTTGGCCACATATCATGTGTCGTATAAAAATATAAACATCGGATCGGGAAAAAAATCGGTATCGGCAGATGCTCAAAATCAAATCGAGAGCAAAAATAACATGACCATGATCCCTAATAAGGAGTGGCATTTGGCATCCTCAGGGACCCCCCAAACAGACCCCCCCCCCCCTATGAGTGTGAATGGTGGCGTTGTGTGGCCCCAAACCTTCTCCCGGAGAGCTTCGGGGGCCGTCCACTTGACGGGCAGCTTGGCGGTGTCCTGGGTGGACGAGGCCTCCTTCATCAGGCCAAAGTCGCTGACCTTGGCCTGGTTGTCGTCAGACACCAGCACGTTCCTGGCCGCCAGGTCCCTGTGCACGAACTTACTGGCCTCCAGGTACTCCATGGCCGCGCACACGTCTCTGAGGAGAGGAGACACACACACACACACACAACCGACACATGGTTCACACACTGTCTCTTCAGGGGTATGTGTGTGTGTGTGTGTGTGTTAAAGGTATATTGAATGATTTCACTTATTTCAAATATCCCTTTTTTTTTTTTTTTTTGTGATAATCAATTTTTTTTTTTTGTTGTGATAATCCTCCCTACTATAGAGTGTGCTGTTCATATAAGGAGTTCCTCCCTGTCCCCAGTTAACGCCCGGGGGGCGGGGGGGTCAAAAAACCATAGGTTTCGTTTTTGGCTAGGTGGCCCAGCCTTCATCCAATCAGGATAAGAGAGGGGCCTTCTGCCAATCATGATTGAGCGGGGGCGGGCCTTGGTGTGCATGCTGTTGGCCTGTAGTGCATCCATGTTCACATCTTGTGCACATGAGTGTATGATAGATATATACGTATACGTACAGTGAAAACTTAAGGAGAGAATCCCCGAGAAGAACCGACCGGCCTCTTGAGCGCAAGTAGTCAACCAGACAACCCTGAAAAGAGAACACAAACAATAGTCATTCGAATTATACATATATATATATATATGAATCCAGCCTTCAGCGATGTAGTGTCCCTGAGCAAATCCCTAGTCTCGTGTAGCCAGACAATAAGGGCCTTTCTCTGCACCACCCCTCTCACATTGTTTATATTGCGTTTAAGATCCAAGATGGCCGCAGCACCACTGGTGGGGTGGAGGTGAGCGGGCGGGGTCGACATATGCCCTTACTGGTCTGCATTCAAGACACTTGCCTTGTGTCTGACACCTGCACACAGCTTTGATGGATGTGATTGATTCTGATTGGTCAATCGCTGAATTCAGCTGTGTATTTATTTCTTGATAACAGACCGCTCTGCTCTATAACAGACCGATGTCCAATCAAAGCCTCAGAAGCACCTGCTGGCTGCGCTGCTTGGATTCTATGCTGTTTCCAACATGACAGCCATGCAAACAAACACACAATGTCATTTACAACTAAACATTGCTCTCAAGAATGTTTTCGAAAACCTTTGCAGTGGAAAATAGACGATGCAGTAAGCTAAAAATTCTATTTGATCAACACACACTTCCTTGTTTTCCGAGGTGACACTTTATGGAATACTTTCAAATCATTACCGCATAACCCATTTTGGGCGGGAAGCCGGGAACCCCTTTGTGTTTCAAGCATTATGTTATACTTTAGCTATTGGAAAATAGCAGATCTACAAGCTCATAGCGCGCCACGAGCTTGTAGGTCTGCTATTTTTGAAAAATCGTGAAAATGTAGTGCAAATCTTTGAATATATATTCTTAATTTCTTTCAGAGCCAGCATTAACTCAAATCTTTGAATATATATTCTTAATTTCTTTCAGAGCCAACATTAACTCAAATCTTTGCTTCTCGGGGGTCCCTGGAACTACATATTTTCAGATGGGAGGTCGGCGGCCAATTACATATAATTTTTGGGGGTCCTTGGCATGAAAATGTTTGAGAACCACTGACATAGAAACATGTTTTTTTTCTGAAAACTGTCATGATTTAGAAGACATTTGTAGAATCGTCCTCAGGTCTAAATGCATTTAGTTACCTTGGCCATGTACTCAGCCACTATAAACAGGCTGCCCGTCTCTTCCAGAATCACACCCAGAAGCTGCACCAGGTTGTCGTGTCTCAGTTGTCTGCAGGACGCACAAAGTACGGGTCGTTTAAACTGCATATACATTACCAATACATCACAAAGTAACACATTTATACGTTTAGACAACATTTGATACACTACAGTACGTACCTCACAAAGTAACACATTTGTGACTAAATTTGACTGAGGGACTGCCATTGGATTTTTTTGAATTTTTGTTTTTTCATGTCATATGAAAGCAGGGAATCATAGCTTCAAATTAACATATATGGCTTATAGAGTAATGTCTTGCAGAAAACAACGAGTTGAGAAAACAGGCTTGAAAGGTTCACTTCTGTGGTCTCTAACATTACACCTAGCTACATGTTTAAGCATTTATTTCATATTTACATGTCGATTTCAGCTCTGACACTTATTTCAGACATGCTCTAGTATGTGAAGAGTCTGCCTGTGCTATTAAGTCATTTTGGGAAACAAATTAAACAAAGTTTAACTCAAAAAAAGTATTTATCCTCTGGTGAAAAGCTGGAATTTGCGCGATGACAGGCTCTCAGTCAAATCTGGTCACATACTGTATGTTGCAAGATGCAAAGATACAGTATACCATTCATTGTCAATGGAAGCACAGCAACACGCAGATGCACATTTGTAGCTTGCTCCTGCGAAACAGCGACAAAATACACTGTGTAGCGTTGCATCCCTGTATCTTTTGTATCAGCCCCGTGTGTGAACGCAGCAATGCTGCTACAGTATATGTTGCGTTCACACAGGGGGAGAGGCAAAGATGCGTTCTACCATTCGTTGTCACTTTTGGAGCAGCTACATGCATCATTGCGTCTATGCATCGTCATGTCGCTGGCTTCCATTGACAATGAATAGTACAGAGATTGCATCTTCGGAAAAATCCTGAAATTAAATAATAATCACTGTGAAGGGCTTGATGTACTTTAGTTTGCATGTGGTGTCGCAGTCGCCGCACACAGATCTACAAGCTCACCACATGTCACAGCACAACACAGTTATGCTGCGTTCACAGCAGAGGCAAAAGACACAAAGATGCAAAGCTGCACAGCACATTTCTATCTTTTTATCCTCAACTTTTTGGCAGCTTTGCAGCTGTTGTAGCTTTTGCAGCTACAAACTGTCGGATGTATTTTTTTGCATCTTCACGTCGTTCCCTTCCATTGACAATGAATGGTACACTGCATCTTTGTATCTGCCCTGTGTGTGAACGCAGCAGCATTAGGCTCAGGGTGGCTGAGGTAATGGTTCCCAAAGTGTGTTCCGGGGACACCCCAGGGGTCCTCGAGGGAGATCCAGGGGGTCCTCAGCTATAAATGATAGTTTGGAACCAGATGGACCCTTATGGGTCTGTAACTGAGATGGAACCAAATGGAACCATTTGATTTCAAATTAACATTGATTTTACAATATAAATTGGGGTCCCAGAGATATAAATGTCATTAAATGGGGGTCCGTAGACTAATGCATGTCAAACTGGGGGTCGTTGAAATTAAACTGGTTGAGGATCACTGCTAGAGCCGTAAAAATCTTCTCTTAATATTGGGGTCCCTGGCCTATCTTTTCAAATGGGGGTCCGCGGGCTAATTAGTGTAAATTTGGACAGTGGCGTGCACAGACATTTAGAGGGGCAGATGCTCAAGTGAAAAAAGGGCACCTTGTGCAGCGCGTGGAACCGTCCAGTTGCCTTAATAGTGTGAGATTTATAGATTTTGGGGCCTAAATAATATATTAGAAGCTTTTTTACAATATATATATATTTTTTTTAAGGGCGCATTTGTCCAGAGGGAAAAGGGCTCTGGCACCCCCTAGTGTCTATCTGTGCACGCCACTGAATTTGGGGGTCCTTGACATGAGAACGTTTTGGGAACCACTGGGTCTGAGGAAATGTTGGACTTACGTCATGACTGAAGCCTCCGCCACGAACGCCTGGGCTGTGGCGTCGTGTTTGATGCACTTCACCGCTACCTTGGTCCCGAGGTAATCTCCCAACAGCACGTCTGCAAAGAGCACAGCAGAAAATACTTTAAAAAAATTCCACCCCAAAACATGATCATCAGGTCTTATTGTTATATAAGGAGGAAGAAGTTTTTCCAAAAAACAGTGTACAGTATTTGTTAAAATGTCGTTTTTATGTGGGCACCCCCACCAGTTCATTACGTTTGCCTGGTGGGTGGTGATGGTTGGTGATCCACCTGAACTGAAGCCGCACCCACAGCTGTATTTGTATGATAAAGGGGGAGGGGTTAGGGGAGGGGCTGTTAATGTGATGTCACTATATCACTGTTTATTTCATTGGCACGTTTGACTGTCAAGGGTTCACTCTCCAGGAAGAAACCCTAAATACAAAGGGAATACATGCATCATTGCACGTAAAAATGACTCCAGGGTGTCTAATGAAGTACTGACACCTCATAGACACATGGAAAACTGGGAAAAAGTGGGCAACTCAGAGATGTAAATGCCATTAACACATTTTGACCTGAGGACAATTCTACAAATGCCTTCTAAATCCTGACAGTTTTCTGAAAAACCCCATGTTTCTATGTCAGCTGGTGCTCAACCTTTTTCATGTCAAAAATATCTGGATTTGGCCGCCGCCTCCTGTCTGAAAATATGTTGTTCCAGGGACCTCCTCCCCAGAAGCAAAGATTTGAGTTAAAAACATTCGCTCTGAAAGAATATATATTCAAAGATTTGCGCCACATTTTCACGAATTTTCAAAAATAGCAGACCTACAAGCTCATGATCTTGTAGATCTGCTATTTTTCAATAGCTAAATTATTAAATAATGCTTAAGACACCAAAAAGGGGTTCCCGCCCCAAAATGGGTTAAATGGGGGGTCCGTAGACTAATGCATGTCAAACTGGGGGGTCCTTGAGCCGTAAACATATTCTCTTATGGGGGTCCCTGGCATATATTTTCAAATGGGGTTCCGCAGGCTAATAATTACCGGTAGCTAATATAATTAGTGTCAATTTGGGGTCCTTGACATGAGAAAGTTCGGGAACTTGGGAAGGTAATCCCCCAACTCTGCAAAAACACCATCGGCAGAGAAGAAGCCCACGTAGAACTTAACCATTAAACTCAAACTCACCGTTTGATCAAATAGGCACAATGAATGAACACTGGAATAATGTGGGAAAATACTGTCGATAGCTTTGTTACAATTATTATTATTTTATTTTATTTTCCCGCTTTAACTCATTCAGGGCAGGAGTTTTAACTTTTAACCAATTTAGGCCTGATGTAAAAAAAGCCTTTTTAAAATGTATTTTATTTCCTGAAAAACCTCATGTTTCTATATCAGTGGTTCTCAATATTTCATGTAAAAGGACCCCAAAAATTATATGTAATATGCCTCCGCCCCCCATCTGAAAATATGTAGCCTAGTTCCAGGGATCTTCCCAGAAGCAAAGATTTGAGTTCAAATGTTCACCCTGTAATAATATATATTCACAGATTTGAGGCACATTTTCAAGATTTTTCAAAAATAGCAGTACATAGCAGTAATAGCAGTACATAGTGCGGCACTCGGTGCCGCGCTATGAGCTTGTAGATCTGCTATTTTTCAATAGCTAAAGTGTAACATAATGCTTTAAAACACCAAAAGGGGTTCCCGCCCCAAAAAGGGTTGAACACAAGGACACATTCCTAGTCCCTCACGTCAACACAAGGACACTTGCCTCCAAATTCTCCTTTCCCAATAGCCTGCAGCAGCTTGAGGTCCTTCCTGTTCAGCGCCCAGCCACCTGCGGGTCCAACAACAACAGCTTGTAGATCTGATATTTTTTTGCCACCGGGGCGTATGATACAGTATAAAAACAGGTCTCATTGGTCGGCAGGCCTATTTTTTGCATAATCGTCAATAGTTTTTTCCATGTTGAAAAATCTACATAAGCTTACCCCTATTTTTGGAAAATGTTTGGAAAGAAAAATATATAAAAAGATATATAAAATGTGTCAGTGATTTCTTTGTCATATCTGCCGGTCGAAAACCGCCTCCTCCTAGCCAGCCGGGGCGCCTGATGGAGGGTAAAGGAACTGGTTGGAATAATGTGTTCCTCCCACGCGCTACGTCCAACCAGGGAAACCCCCCCCCCCTGTCAGGTGTAAAGGAGCAACATGGACACTCAGGCATGAAGGAAGCATGAGTTCAAGTCCGTTGCTCTCCCCTTGTCCCCCATATATGGGGAACAGGTTGGTGGAGGGTGTGTAAAGCCCAGGATCACATTAGGTAATTGACACAGCGGTGAAAAATATTAGGAAAAACACAAATCGACCGGTCGGTATAGTGTGGTCAGTAGTGGTCAGTAGTGTGGTCAGTAGTGTGGTCAGTAGTGTGGTCAGTAGTGTGGTCAGTAGTGGTCAGTAGTGTGGTCAGTAGTGTGGTCAGTAGTGTGGTCAGTAGTGTGGTCAGTAGTGAGGTCAGTAGTGGTCAGTAGTGTGGTCAGTAGTGAGGTCAGTAGTGTGGTCAGTAGTGTGGTCAGTAGTGAGGTCAGCAGTGGTCAGTAGTGTGGTCAGTAGTGGTCAGTAGTGTGGTCAGTAGTGTGGTCAGTAGTGTGGTCAGTAGTGAGGTCAGTAGTGGTCAGTAGTGTGGTCAGTAGTGGTCAGTAGTGTGGTCAGTAGTGTGGTCAGTAGTGTGGTCAGTAGTGAGGTCAGTAGTGGTCTTACTCCTGGAGAACTCTTCCTGGGCTGGAAGTGTTCCCTCCTCCAGCTTGGGTTTGATCAGTTTGGTGCACAGGCCGTCTGCGTCTCTGGTGTAGTGCTGGAGGGATGCACACGCACACGCACACACACACACACACACACACACACACACACACACACACACACACACACACACACACACACACACACAACGTCATACCATGGAAACCATCGTACAGGTGTTTGTTCAAAGCTCTCTTTTCTCCTATCGTTGTTTGGCAGATTTTAATTTTAATTAATGCCCTGCTTTACCTAACACAGCGTCGCACTAAAGTTAGCAAAAGTAGCAGCTCTACAAGCTAAACACATGGTGTGAAGCAAGGGGTTTACAGCTTGTAGAACTGCTACTTCTGCTACTTTATTTTATTTGAATCCTTGAAAAGTAACAGGTTTGGACACCTGAGGTTTCCACTCGACAAGAGACGATATAAATATAGTAATATTAACCTATTTAGACCTGAGGACGATTCTACAAGTGCCTTCTAAATCCTGACAGTTTTCTGAAAAACCTCATGTTTCTATGTCAGTGGTTCTCAAACATTTTCATGTCAAGGACCCCCAGAATTATCTGTAATTGGCCGCCGACCCCAATCTCAACATATGTTGTTCCATACGAGTGGCTAAAAATGTGATCCTAATGCAAATCCATTCATTAGTCAATTATTATGGTCAGGCCAGCGTGGTGCAAAGTACATGATACTTCTTATTGCCTCAAATGTTTATTGCCAACTATGATTTTATTGGCCCAAGATTATCTTACAAAACATGACTTGGACATCCAACACTTAGATTTAGAGATATCTTTGGTGGACATTTTGGCCTGCAGGTGGCACTAGAGGAAAGGCCACAGGGTCCCCAAAATGTCTGATCGTTCACAGCCAGTTCCATGGCAACCCAGTCAAGCTCTGAGACATTCTGCAACTGGGCATCCGCATCCTTAGAGAAGTGATCAAGGACCCCTTGTTCATGGAAATGTAATAAAAAATGGACAACTTTGTATTTTTCTTTTTAATTTGCTGCTTGCTTTCGTTACAGGGATTTTAGCTGTTTTTTAAATATGTATTTCTTTACAAAATTTGATAGCAATTTATTTTATTATTATTTACTATAGTCCTACTATACCCCAAGAAATTACATCTGGCCACAAAATATCACTTTTACTTTCTCTAATAACCTAAAACATGAACCTTGGTTGAAAAAAACGTAAAGTTGTCCTTTAACCCTTTTTGGTGTTTTAAGCATTATTGTTATACTTTAGCTATTGAAAAATAGCAGATCTACAAACTTGTAGGTCTGCTATCTTTGAAAAATCGTGAAAATGTGCCTCAAATCATGAGGTTTTTCAGAAGAAAATACATTTTAAAAAGACATTTTCAAGTCTTAACCACTTAATCATGTAAAGTTGTAAACCATATAGAGGGTATGCCCATGCATGAAGTGAGTGGAAAAATCGAGTGGGCAAAGTGAGTTTAACGTTATAGGCCTGATGTCGAAAAAAAAAAAAAAGGTCTTCGAAATCCTGACAGTTTTCTGAAAAACCTTATGTTTCTGTATCAGAGGTTGCTCAATATTTCATGTCAATGACCTCCAAAAATTATATGTAATATGCCTCCGCCACCCCATCTGAAAATATGTAGTTCCAGGGACCTCCCCCCAGAAGCAAAGATTTTAGTTAAAATGTTCACTCTGTAATAATTTTCACAATTTTTCAAAAATAGCAGACCTACAAGTTCATAGCGAGGGCCACACCATTTCCACACTCACTCCAGAGGGCCACACCATTTCCACACTCACTCCAGAGGGCCACAACATTTCCACACTCACTCCAGAGGGCCACAACATTTCCACACTCACTCCAGAGGGCCACAACATTTCCACACTCACTCCAGAGGGCCACTATATTTCCACACTCACTCCAGAGGGCCACTACATTTCCACACTCACTCCAGAGGGCCACAACATTTCCACACTCACTCCAGAGGGCCACTACATTTCCACACTCATTCCAGAGGGCCACAACATTTCCACACTCACTCCAGAGGGCCACTATATTTCCACACTCACTCCAGAGGGCCACAACATTTCCACACTCACTCCAGAGGGCCACAACATTTCCAAACTCACTCCAGAGGGCCACTATATTTCCACACTCACTCCAGAGGGCCACTATATTCCCACACTCACTCCAGAGGGCCACTACATTTCCACACTCACTCCAGAGGGTTCCACATTGCATATTACTGTTAAAACATAGCTGATCTACAAGCTCAAAACGTGTCGCACTGCCACGCGTTTTGTTTGTTGTTTGTTTTTACTATTTGAATTTAAATCCTGGATATTTTTTTTGCTATTTTTGAATTGGAATCCTGAAAAGTAAAGTTTTTATTTAATTCCAAATGCCTTTAATGATAGTTACGTTAACTTTATGAACTAAATAAAATACATTGGACATAAAAACGATGATGACATTTTAATACTAGTCAAGCTACTAATCTACTTATTAGTGTTCTGGCATTAACCTGAGGGACACTTTAGCTATTGAAAAATGGCAGAACTACAAGCTCATAGCTCATAGCTCGTAGCGCGGCACCGAGTGCTGCGCTACGAGCTTATAGGTCTGTTATTGTTTTGACCAATCGTGAAACGTTTTTAACTCAAATCTTTGCTTCTGGGGAGGAGGTCCCTGGAACAACATATTTTCAGATGGGGGTCGGCAGCCAAACACACATAATTCTAGGGGTCCTTGACATGAAATAGTTTGTGAACCACCGACACAGAAACATGAGGTTTTTCAGAAAACTGTCAAGATTTAAACGACATTTTGTAGAATCGTCGTCAGGTCTAAATGGTGAAGGTGAGGTAAGGGCATTATAATAGATGAAACTAGATGATCTAAATGCTGCTAGATGAGCTGTTTTTTTGCAGAATGTCGGCCTGTTATGACACACACCAAGAGGACGTCCCTGCTCGTTCCTGTGGTTAGAGAAAGTCCATGCCCAGTCTTCACCACGGGTGCACGAGCACACCCACATGCACGCGCACACACACACACACACACACACACACACACACACACACACACACACACACACACACACACACACACACACAAACACGCTGACTAGTAACATCAACCACAGTCTCATACTGTTGGCCACTGGAGCAGTTGGGGGTTCAGTACCGTGCTCTTCAGCGGTGTTGGGGGGGGGGGGGGGGGGGGGTGGGGGTTGTTGGTGGGCCGCTCACTTCTCCACCCAGATGAACGTCTGGTAACGACTGTGCTCAGCGTAATCTTTGGGCTAACTGTCGCAGTTTTTTGGTCATTTTGTGGGCGTTTGCACTGTGTCAATAAGGTATTAAATCACTCTATCTGTCACCTGTCTGTCTGCCTGTGTGTGTGTGTGTGTGTGTGTGTGTGTGTGTGTGTGTGTGTGTGTGTGTGTGTGTGTGTGTGTGTGTGTGTGTGTGTGTGTGTGTGTGCGTGCGTGTGCGCGCGTGCGTGCGTGCGTGGCCTGCTTTGTCTCTTCCTCTTCAACACTTCCTGTTCATCATGTGTTCCAGGAACTGTGTGCTAACACAGAGTCGTATACAACTATATCTATGAGCTCACTGTGAAACAATGTATATTCAAACGTTTGCGCCCAACAAGTATAACATAATCCTTAACCCCATTTAGACCTAAGTTTGATTCTACAATTGTCTTCTAAATCCTGACAGTTTTCAGAAAAACCCTATGTTTCTGTGTCAGTGGTTCTCAAACAGGACCCCCACAAATATATGTAATTGGCGGCCGACCCCCATCTGAAAACATGTTGTACCAGGGACCTCCCCACCAGAAGCCAAGATTTGAGTTAAAAACGTTTGCTCTGAAAGAATATATTAAAAGATTTGTGCCCACATTTTCACAATTTTTCGAAAATAGCAGACCTACAAGCTCGTCTTGCCGCCTGCTATTTTCCAATAACTAAAGTATAACATAATGCTTCAAACACCAAAAGTCCCGTCCCAAAATGGGATAAAACACCAAAAGGGGTTCCCGTCCTGAACGGGTATTAATGATCAATAAAAGGACATCTATCAATCAATCAATCAATTACTAAATCAATCAATCACCTCCACCAGCTGCATGAGGTTGTCAAAGTACTCCTCCTCGTCGATGCTGAGCTTGCTGTCCTTGTAGACGATGCGGTAGTGCTCCACCTTGTCCTCGCAGCTCACACACAGCGTGTAGTCCCCTGGGAAGTTGGTGCTCTCGCGCACCAGGAACATGCCCCTCTCGGGCGGGCTCAGCAGGCCCTCCGCCTGGTGCCGCGATATCTTACCGTGGAACCACCTGGGAGGGAGAGAGAGAGAGAGAGGGAGAGAGAGAGAGAGAGAGGCGACAGGCCTGTCACAATGATGACATTAACCCATTTTGACCTGAGATCAGATTCTAAAAAATGTCTTCTACATCCTGAGAGTTTTCTGAAAAAGCTATGTTTCTTCGATTTTTCAAAAATAGCAGATCTACAAGCTCGTAGCACGCCACTCGGTGTAGATATGCTTGTAGATCTGCTATTTTTCAATAGCTAAAGCATAGTATAATGCTAACACCAAAAGGGGTTCCCTCCCAAAATAGGTTAATCGCCTAAATCGCTATTATTTGAGACGATAGTTTTTTGCTTGTTTGTTTGTTTGTTTGGTAGTTTGAGACCAGGATTACTGCATGTTTTTTGTGAGGGTCATTCATTCACAATAACAACAGTGACAACAAACAAATAAGAAGGGTATTCTTATTTGTTCGTTGTCACTGTTGCCATTGTGAATGAATGCATGGGACCCGAATAGAAAACAAGATCGGTCTTTCTTCGGTGCCGTCCTTTTGGACCAATGCTGTGCTTTGACTGTACCCCTGTACCGTTTGCATTGTATTAGTCCAATAAGATTATCAATCAATCAATCAATCAATCAAACCATGTCAACACAACACAACAGCGTTGATTTCGTCGACAAGTTTGGTCTTAGGGCCGATTCATACTCCTATTTTAGAGCCAAATAAAAGTCGGTTCGGCTCTGTAGAGCCTACAATGTGACATTTGAGGTTCGGGGGGGGCGGGTACCCCCCTAAAGTCGGCTCTTCTGTGCTACTGAAAAGTTCTGACGAGCCGAAATAATTGCGGCACTACAGCGCCGAAAAAGCGGTAAAATAGGAGTATGAATCGGCCCTTAGACTGAGAGGAAACGGGGTGGGGAGAGGGGGGTGAGGGGTTCAGATGCACTGCCGTTGTGAAGCAGCAGCAGCAGCCGTCAGACCCAGCTGTGCTGTGGTGTACATTCTCATCCACCCCCCCCACTACAACAGGATACTGTGCTGTGCAGGATACAGCTGGGCGGCGTTGGCTCAGGGGTAGAGTGGCTGGATGGTAACCGCAAGGTTGCCAGTTCGAACCCGGGCTCCCCCAGAGTTAGTGTCGAAGTGTCCTTGAGCAAGACTCTGAACACCTAATTGCTCCTGATGTACTGGTTGGTGCCTTGCATGGTTTCCGCCGCCATCGGTGTATGAATGTGTGTGTGAATGTAATATAATGCACAATCTATGTAAAGCGACCTTGGATAACATTCCAGGTGACTAAAATGTGACTAAGACTAAATGGAAACTATTTAAAAGACTATGACTAAAACAGAAATTTGCTGTTCCCAAACTGTGGTGCGTGCATCCCTTGTGGTGCGCGGACGCTCTCTAAGGGGTGCGTGACATCAAAAGGGTAATGGCGGTTTTATTGTGTTATTTAACACAAACGGCAAAACAGTGTTGGTTTTGGCAGTACATTTTGATTTTAGTTTTGTCATAGTCTCTTGAATAGTTTCCATTTAGTTGTAGTTACATATTAGTCACCTGGAATGTTTTACTGTTAGTCTAGTTTTTGTCGACTAAATATCATAAGATTTTAGTAAACTAAATATACAGTTGATTTAGTCGAACAAAATGTATTTTGGCAGGCCTTGATGCTGTCATAATGAAAGATTTTACACTTTATAACTGATCTACAAGCTCACAACGCGTCGCAGCGCAACACGTGAGCTTGTAGATAGTCTATTTTCAGCATGAAACTATTCAGCATGCAACTAATTGTAAAATTACTTCTACTGGATCTCCACTAGTCCCTTCCTAACATTTTAGTCTAGTTTTTATTTGTTGACAAAATTGTCAGTATATTTAGTCTTAGTTTTAGTCAGCATAGCTTAGTTTTCATTTAGTTTTCGTCAGTGGAAAAATATAGTCGATGGACATTTTCCGTCTTAGTTTTAGTCGCCGAAATCAACACTGCGGCAAAATCCAGGTAAACCACTGTTGTAAGGAGATGCAGCTGCAATGCTGCATGTCTCTCAGTGACATTCAGTGATTATTTGCCATAATCATATTAAAAAGATTATCATTTTCGGTGGGCCAAATACAACAAGACTGAGCGTTGGTCAGGAGGTGACAGCCACAGAAGTTTGGGGACCACTGGATAGGCTTTTCTTTTTGAGACGAATGCGAACGAAAATCGAAGCCTAAAAAAAAGCCTGGGTACCGAGGCTACAACTGTTTTAGCCAGCTCTCAAACTGACACACAGCAGGGACCTTCTATATAAATGTATATATAATCGAATATTATTACCAGTGATTAGTGACAGTACTATATATATATATATATATATATATATATATATATATATAATTTATTTTGAACATGAAAGCTTCAATCCATAAATGTTTAGTGAATAATAATTTGTATGGTCTCCCAGGTCTTCTATCGAGAGACATTCAGGGCCCTATTTTCGTCAATGCCTTACCCCTTATGCACAAACTTATTTTGCCTATATACTGTAGGTTTGTTTTTAGTTCAATATTTGTTTTACATCACCATTACATCACCTAATCAACATGAGTTAGACTTTAATATATTAGCGACCCTAACTTCACACGGGTGTGATTTTTGGTTTACTATTTTCAAAAATATTTTTATATTTTAAATAGTTCAAATAGCCGATCGACTGTACAAGCGCACAACGTTCCAGGGACCCCACCAGAAGCAAAGATTTGAATAAAAAACGCTCGCTCTGAAAGAATATATATTCAAAGATTTGCACCACATTTTCAAGATTTTTCCAAAATAGCAGATCTGCCATTTCTCAAAAGCTAAAGTAGAGCATAATGCTTAAAACACCAAAAGGGGTTCCCGCCCGGAGCAGATATTAAGTCTAGTTTTAACTCACGGCATGAGGCTGAGCTTTGGGCCAGACTTCACTCCCTCTCTCTTCTGGACGTAGTTGGCTGGAATGGTTCCTTCTCGACCAGCAGCGTTCTTAGCGTGGTACCAGTTTGGGTCCTAAAGAGAAGGGGGAAAAATCACACCTGTGTGAAGTGAGTGGTGCAACTCCGTGTGGGGACGCACAGGAACACACCCAGGGTGCCGGCCCGTCCAAAACGGTCGAGAAATGACAGAGTTACTGTGTGGGGGAATTTGCATCTCTCTCTCTCTCTCTAAAACTATGATGAGAAATGTTCGACGACTACCTTTTTTCACTGAGGAAAACAAAACAAAGACAAAACTTTGACGACTAAGACTATATATTTTAAAATGTTACAAATATTTCGCCAACAGATTCAAACTAGGCTAAAATGTTACTGATGGGACTGATGGAGAAGAGAACAAAAAGTATTTTTTACACTTGGTTGCACTTGAAAATAGCAGATCTACAACCTCACAATGCGTCGCGCTGTGACACGTCGTGAGCTTTTAGATCGGCTATTTTCAGTGTGCAAGCAAGTCTAAAGTCAGTCATTACGACGCCATCGAGGCTAAAACGTTGCTGTCAAAATCACAGAGAAACGTCAGCCTTCACCTTGGTGACCATAATGATGGTCAAGACGTCGCCCTTGTTGAACGGCAGGTCCTGCTCTGTAGTTCCCTTGAAGGTGTACCGGGCCACGCATTCTGTGCCCTGTGGCCACACAGCCTATGGGATATAGAGAGGAGAGGATTAGTGACGTGCTGTGCCCTGTGGCCACACAGCCTATGGGATATAGAGAGGAGAGGATTAGTGGCATTCTGTGCAAGCCCCCAGTAAGGGCGTGATTTCTTTCTACGTCCGAGCATAGACATGGTAATGCCTCAAAATTGAGGGATATAGAGAAGAGAGGATTAGTGACATTCTGTGGCCACACAGCCTATGGGATATAGAGAAGAGAGGATTAGTGACATTCTGTGGCCACACAGCCTATGGGATATAGAGAAGAGAGGATTAGTGACATTCTGTGGCCACACAGCCTATGGGATATAGAGAAGAGAGGATTAGTGACATGCTGTGGCCACACAGCCTATGGGATATAGAGAAGAGAGGATTAGTGACATGCTGTGGCCACACAGCCTATGGGATATAGAGAAGAGAGGATTAGTGACATTCTGTGGCCACACAGCCTATGGGATATAGAGAAGAGAGGATTAGTGACATTCTGTGGCCACACAGCCTATGGGATATAGAGAAGAGAGGATTAGTGACATGCTGTGGCCACACAGCCTATGGGATATAGAGAAGAGAGGATTAGTGACATGCTGTGGCCACACAGCCTATGGGATATAGAGAAGAGAGGATTAGTGACATTCTGTGGCCACACAGCCTATGGGATATAGAGAAGAGAGGACAGTGATTAGTGGCATTCTGTGCCCTGTGGCCACACAGTCTATGGGATATAGAGAGGAGAGGATTAGTGACGTGCTGTGCTGTGCTCTGTGGCCACACAGTCTATGGGATATAGAGAAGAGAGGACAGTGATTAGTGAACGCTGTGCTCTGTGGCCACACAGCCTATGGGATATAGAGAGGAGAGGATTAGTGATGTGCTGTGCCCTGTGGCCACACAGCCTATGGGATATAGAGAGGAGAGAATTAGTGACGTGCTGTGCTCTGTGGCCACACAGCCTATGGGATATAGAGAGGAGAGGATTAGTGACGTGCTGTGCCCTGTGGCCACACAGTCTATGGGATATAGAGAGGAGAGGATTAGTGACGTGCTGTGCCCTGTGGCCACACAGCCTATGGGATATAGAGAGGAGAGGATTAGTGACGTGCTGTGCCCTGTGGCTACACAGCCTATGGGATATAGAGAGGAGAGGATTAGTGACGTGCTGTGCTCTGTGGCCACACAGTCTATGGGATATAGAGAGGAGAGGATTAGTGACGTGCTGTGCCCTGTGGCCACACAGCCTATGGGATATAGAGAGGAGAGGATTAGTGACGTGCTGTGCCCTGTGGCCACACAGCCTATGGCAGCGACGTAGAGTCTGTGGGGGCCACGGGGCCATGGCCCCCATGAAGAATCCTAGGGCCCCTTTCGGCCCCCATGAAGATTTTCGTGGACATTTTACATTTACATTACATATTTTCTGGGAATTCCGAACATTTTGGACCTCTCCGCCGGCAATCTGAGAATCCCATCGTCAAATATTCGGGAAAACAGCGCCTCCCCTGTTGTTCCTCAGGCAACAGTCTGTCTTGAGAGACACCGGCCGTCCAAGAGGTGTTAAAAAGTGCTAATCGGGTTTCTTTTGTAGTTGTTCTTGAGGCGTGACTGATCAAGAATTCACCAAAGAGACCTAACCACAGACTAGTGAGACTACACACTGACTCGAGAAAAGACCCATATCGTCCAAAATAGGCTGATCAGTCGCTGTCTGTGTATAGGCTAATTCATTGGTAAAAGTATGCTAAAGAACTCATTTTTAGACCATTTGGGAAATAAATAAATAAATAAATAAATCCGCGGCGGCGGCCTCGCTTCGCTCGGCCGCGACAGTCCCCCCCCAACGCAATTCTGTAGCCTATACCCAAAGGTAAAACGCACCCGCCGCCAGCTATGATCTCTCTCTCTCTCTCTCTCTCCGTATCTCTCTATATCTCCCTCTCTCTCTCTCTCCCTCTCTCTCTCTCTCTCATAATAAAAATAATATAGTCCTGAAAGTCCTCACCTTGGCTTGGACATTGGCCTATAGAAGCTGCTTTAAAAGTACCAGCGAAAACAACTTATTTTTTTCCGCGCTGCGGCGGGGGGGGGGGGGGGGGGGGGGGGGTGCGGGGAGGCGGGGCTGCGGGGGGGGACGGGCCCCCATGAGGATTGACCAAACTCTTCGGCTCTGGCCTATGGGATATAGAGAGGAGAGGATTAGTGACGTGCTGTGCCCTGTGGCCACACAGTCTATGGGATATAGAGAGCAGAGGATTAGTGACGTGCTGTGCCCTGTGGCCACACAGCCTATGGGATATAGAGAGGAGATGATTAGTGACGTGCTGTGCTCTGTGGCCACGCTTATATCCTGGAGCGGTTGTGCAAAGACCTGCCCTGGCCTGCAGCACTGTTTAATGCAATTTATTTGTGTGTGAAATAAGTATTTTTTTTGTTGAATTACTGACGACAAAGTTGTAAAAGTCAACAGTATGTATATCCATAACATAAGCAAACAGCACGCTTAGCAGACAATTATTTTCACAATTACATTACCTTATTCTTAAATACAGTAGTTTAAGCTCGTCACATGAAACTCTATGCCGTCATGCGTCATATGCATAAATCTATCGCACAACTTATCAAAACATTAGAAAGTAGCCGGTGCATATGTGTATCAGATTGTGAAAATAAATATTAGATAGATAGATAGATAGGTAGATAGATAGATAGATAGATAGATAGATAGATAGATAGATAGATAGATAGATAGATAGATAGATAGATAGATAGATAGATAGATAGATAGATAGATAGATAGATAGATAGATAGATAGATAGATAGATAAATTAATTCATTAATAATAATAATAATAAAATGATTGAAAGAAAGAACTAGTGTATTGTCTGCTAAGCGTGCTGTTTGCTTATGTTATGGATATACATACTGTTGACTTTTACAACTTTGTCATGAGAAATTCAACAAAAAAATACTTATTTCACGCACAAATAAATCGCATTAAACGGTGCTGCAGGGCGGGTCTTTGCACAACCGCTCCGGGGATTTAGATATAGGTCAATGATATAACATCATGTTGTGATTACATCAACCCATTTAGACCGTAGGACGATTCTATAAAAGTCGTCCCATGTTTCTATGTCAGTCGTTCTCAAACATTTTCATGTCAAGGACCCCAACAATTGTATGTAATTGGCCACCGACCCCCACCTGCAAATATGTTGTTCCAGCCCCCCTCCCCCCCCCCCATTAAAAATGTTCGCTGTGAAATAATCTATATTCAAGAATGTGCACGTTTTCACGATTTTTCAAAAATAGCTAAAGTGTAACATAAATGAATGCTTAAAACACCAAAAGGGGTTCCCGCCCAGAATGGGATGTGTGTGCGTGTGCGTGTGTGCGTGTGTGCGTGCGTGCGTGGGTGCGTGCGTGCGTGCATGCGTGCGTCTTACATGGATCTCTGACATGGTGACGGGGGAAGAGGCAGATCAGTCCTCACTGGCACGATGAACACTTGCTGCTACCATTAGAGTTGCATTGTGCACGTACATGCATGCCACACACACACACACACACACACACACCCCCACACACACACACTTCCCTGCAAAGAAAAAAAAAGAAACAGTGTCAATACAGGCATCTTCAAAGCGGTTTATTCACTGATGATGGCAGAGGTTCCTGAAATAGTGAACTGTACACACCTTTTCATGTCAAGGACCCCCCCAAATTGACACTAATTAGCCCCGCGGACCCCCATTGGAAAATATATGCCAGTGACCCCCCATAAGAGAAGATTTGTATGGCTCTCGTGATTCTCTTTTTTTTTTTTTTTATATTTTTTGTCCCACGATTTTGTAACCCATTTTTCACCCCTGTGTCAATCATCCTGTGATGTGATCCTGGGCTCTACACACCCTCCGCCAACCTAGGGAGAGCAACGGACTTAACTCATGCTTCCTTCATGCTTGAGTGTCCAAGTTGCTCCTTTACACCTGACAGGGGGGAGTTTCCCTGGTTGGACGTAGCGCGTGGAAGGAGCACGTTATTCCAACCAGTTCCTTTCCCCTCCATCAGGCGCCCCGGCTGGCCAGGGGGAGGCAGTTTAGAGACCAGGATTACTGCATGTTTTTGTGAGGGTACCTACCCTAGGGGACACGGTTCACACGGGGGCACTACCAACTGTGCCACCGTGCCCCCGCTCTCGTGATTCTCAACACGTTTACTTTCACGGACCCCCAGTTTCACATGCATATTATTCTACAGACCAATTCAATGTTAATTTAACTCTGAAAGCGTACATTTGTACACTCTCGCAGTTACAGACCAATAAGGGTCCATTTGGTTCCAAACTATAATTTAGCTGGGGACCCCGTGGAACTCCCTCAAGGACCCCTGGGGGTCCCCGGACCCCACTTTGGGAACCATTGGAATACACAGTTTACTCACATCTCCACACCAAACCACTGGAATACACAGTTTACTCACATCTCCACACCAAACCACTGGAATACACAGTTTACTCACATCTCCACACCAAACCACTGGAATACACAGTTTACTCACATCTCCACACCAAACCACTGGAATACACAGTTTACTCACATCTCCACACCAAACCACTGGAATACACAGTTTACACACATCTCCACACCAAACCACTGGAATACACAGTTTACTCACATCTCCACACCAAAACACTGGAATACACAGTTTACTCACATCTCCACACCAAACCACTGGAATACACAGTTTACTCACATCTCCACACCAAACCACTGGAAAACAGTTTACACACATCTCCACACCAAACCACTGGAAAACAGTTTACACACATCTCCACACCAAACCACTGGAATACACAGTTTACTCACATCTCCACACCAAACCACTGGAAAACAGTTTACACACATCTCCACACCAAACCACTGGAATACACAGTTTACTCACATCTCCACACCAAACCACTGGAATACACAGTTTACTCACATCTCCACACCAAACCACTGGAATACACAGTTTACACACATCTCCACACCAAACCACTGGAAAACAGTTTACACACATCTCCACACCAAACCACTGGAATACACAGTTTACTCACATCTCCACACCAAACCACTGGAATACACAGTTTACTCACATCTCCACACCAAACCACTGGAATACACAGTTTACTCACATCTCCACACCAAACCACTGGAATACACAGTTTACACACATCTCCACACCAAACCACTGGAATACACAGTTTACTCACATCTCCACACCAAACCACTGGAATACACAGTTTACTCACATCTCCACACCAAACCACTGGAATACACAGTTTACTCACATCTCCACACCAAACCACTGGAATACACAGTTTACTCACATCTCCACACCAAACCACTGGAATACACAGTTTACTCACATCTCCACACCAAACCACTGGAATACACAGTTTACTCACATCTCCACACCAAACCACTGGAATACACAGTTTACTCACATCTCCACACCAAACCACTGGAATACACAGTTTACTCACATCTCCACACCAAACCACTGGAATACACAGTTTACTCACATCTCCACACCAAACCACTGGAATACACAGTTTACTCACATCTCCACACCAAACCACTGGAATACACAGTTTACACACATCTCCACACCAAACCACTGGAATACACAGTTTACTCACATCTCCACACCAAACCACTGGAATACACAGTTTACACACATCTCCACACCAAACCACTGGAATACACAGTTTACTCACATCTCCACACCAAACCACTGGAATACAGTTTACACACATCTCCACACCAAACCACTGGAATACACAGTTTACACACATCTCCACACCAAACCACTGGAATACACAGTTTACTCACATCTCCACACCAAACCACTGGAATACACAGTTTACACACATCTCCACACCAAACCACTGGAATACACAGTTTACTCACATCTCCACACCAAACCACTGGAATACACAGTTTACTCACATCTCCACACCAAACCACTGGAATACACAGTTTACACACATCTCCACACCAAACCACTGGAATACACAGTTTACTCACATCTCCACACCAAACCACTGGAATACACAGTTTACTCACATCTCCACACCAAACCACTGGAATACACAGTTTACTCACATCTCCACACCAAACCACTGGAATACACAGTTTACTCACATCTCCACACCAAACCACTGGAATACACAGTTTACTCACATCTCCACACCAAACCACTGGAATACACAGTTTACTCACATCTCCACACCAAACCACTGGAATACACAGTTTACTCACATCTCCACACCAAACCACTGGAATACACAGTTTACACACATCTCCACACCAAACCACTGGAATACACAGTTTACTCACATCTCCACACCAAACCACTGGAATACACAGTTTACTCACATCTCCACACCAAACCACTGGAATACACAGTTTACTCACATCTCCACACCAAACCACTGGAATACACAGTTTACTCACATCTCCACACCAAACCACTGGAATACACAGTTTACTCACATCTCCACACCAAACCACTGGAATACACAGTTTACTCACATCTCCACACCAAACCACTGGAATACACAGTTTACACACATCTCCACACCAAACCACTGGAATACACAGTTTACTCACATCTCCACACCAAACCACTGGAATACACAGTTTACTCACATCTCCACACCAAACCACTGGAATACACAGTTTACACACATCTCCACACCAAACCACTGGAATACACAGTTTACTCACATCTCCACACCAAACCACTGGAATACACAGTTTACTCACATCTCCACACCAAACCACTGGAATACACAGTTTACTCACATCTCCACACCAAACCACTGGAATACACAGTTTACTCACATCTCCACACCAAACCACTGGAATACACAGTTTACTCACATCTCCACACCAAACCACTGGAATACACAGTTTACTCACATCTCCACACCAAACCACTGGAATACACAGTTTACACACATCTCCACACCAAACCACTGGAATACACAGTTTACTCACATCTCCACACCAAACCACTGGAATACACAGTTTACTCACATCTCCACACCAAACCACTGGAATACAGTTTACACACATCTCCACACCAAACCACTGGAATACACAGTTTACTCACATCTCCACACCAAACCACTGGAATACAGTTTACTCACATCTCCACACCAAACCACTGGAATACAGTTTACACACATCTCCACACCAAACCACTGGAATACACAGTTTACTCACATCTCCACACCAAACCACTGGAATACAGTTTACTCACATCTCCACACCAAACCACTGGAATACACAGTTTACTCACATCTCCACACCAAACCACTGGAATACACAGTTTACTCACATCTCCACACCAAACCACTGGAATACACAGTTTACTCACATCTCCACACCAAACCACTGGAATACACAGTTTACTCACATCTCCACACCAAACCACTGGAATACACAGTTTACTCACATCTCCACACCAAACCACTGGAATACACAGTTTACACACATCTCCACACCAAACCACTGGAATACACAGTTTACTCACATCTCCACACCAAACCACTGGAATACACAGTTTACTCACATCTCCACACCAAACCACTGGAATACAGTTTACACACATCTCCACACCAAACCACTGGAATACACAGTTTACTCACATCTCCACACCAAACCACTGGAATACACAGTTTACTCACATCTCCACACCAAACCACTGGAATACACAGTTTACTCACATCTCCACACCAAACCACTGGAATACACAGTTTACTCACATCTCCACACCAAACCACTGGAATACACAGTTTACTCACATCTCCACACCAAACCACTGGAATACACAGTTTACTCACATCTCCACACCAAACCACTGGAATACACAGTTTACTCACATCTCCACACCAAACCACTGGAATACAGTTTACTCACATCTCCACACCAAACCACTGGAATACACAGTTTACTCACATCTCCACACCAAACCACTGGAATACACAGTTTACACACATCTCCACACCAAACCACTGGAATACAGTTTACACACATCTCCACACCAAACCAGGCAGCTATTATTAACACAACATGTCAGTACTAAAAATAACTCAGCAAAACAGCAAAAAGCAGAAGTTAACAGTTTAGTGTTTTCTCTCCCCGTCACACTTTCACAACCCTGGGAGAATGTTCCCCCCGATGTTCCCAACTGTACACAGAACTAAAATGTTCAAACCAGCGGTTCTCAAAATAAAGTGTGACCCGGGGAGTCCCCAAGGGTCCTCAAGGTCCCAGGGGCAAGACATGACTTTATAAGCCAAATCTCCAAAACTGGTGGGTCAAACTGAACAACCAATATGTCAATTTGAAGCTATGATTCCCCGCTTTCATATGACATGAAAAAACTAAAATTCAAATTTAGTCACATTATAATAAAAACAGTTGAACATGGAGAACGTGTATACACATGTAAACACATTTTGTAAACGGAGCTATGTCACAATGCACGCTTTTTTGAAACAAGCAGCATTTTCTTCTTCAGTCAGCTACGTTTGTTATGATCATTATGCACTGTGATGCTAATGATAAGATCATTATCTGCAGCTGAGGAGGGGACTTGAATCACTTGAGCACTGTGACAGCACTGATGTATATGTATATAGATGTATATAGATCCACTGGTTGAAGCTCGATTGAGGTGATTTCCAGTTTCCATCAACGCATCAGGTCTATAAGGCTATTATTCTTACAATAAACATTAAAGATGGAGTGCCGTGGTTTTTTTCCACCCTAAAACATGATCATCAGGTCTTATTGTTATATAAGGAGGTATAATTTTTTCAAAAAAGTGTACAGTATTTGTTAAAATGTTGTTTTTATGTGGGCACACCCACCAGTTCATTAAGTATGCCTGGTTTGCCTGGTGGGTGGTGATGGGTGGTGATCCACCTGAACTAAAGCCGCATCCACAGCTATAGTTGTATGATAAGGGGGAGGGGTTAGGGGAGGGGCTGATAATGTGATGTCACTATATTACTGTTTATTTCATTGGCCCGTTTGACTGTCAAGGGTTCAGCCTCCAGGAAGAAACCCTAAATACAAAGTTAATACACCATTGCACATAAAAACGACTCCAGGGTGTCTAATGAAGTATACTGTCACCTCATAGACAAATGGAAAACTGGAAAAATACAGTACAAACATTGTGGCACTCCATCTTTAACTAAAGTCGGTTACATAAAACACCACGCTATATGTGTTAAACATAAAAATTAATGCTGTGATTTGTCGTTATCAGCGAGTGTGTCTCTGCAGCGCCGGAATTGAACAGAGCTGGATGGGAGGAACAACTTCCGCTTGGCGGTCGAGATCAAAGCGTGCCGCTACTCTCCTACTCTACACTCTTTGGTCACAGTTAAGAGTCATACTTCCTGCTTTGGGCTCCGTAAGGAACTATAAAAGCCTGGGCGTTGACATTTGATGACTAAGGTACTTGATAGGAGGGTCATCTCTTGTCATAGAATCTCTGGGAATTAAGGAACTATATAAAAGCCTTGGGTTTGACATTTGATGACGAAGGGACTTGATACTAGGAGGGTCATCTCTCGTTATAGAATCTCTTTGGTAAGGAACTACCTGTATAACAGCCCGTGGGTTGACATGTGATGGCGGCTAAACCCCAGCTAAACACAAAGCCACTTCCTCTTGGACATAATCCAACTACAACTACTCATCAAGTCATTATTAAATATTGCCAGGGCTGACGTTTATGATGAGTCACATCTTGGTGATTAATAAAAGTATCCTTATCCTGTCCATCCGCTGAGGAGAAATCACACAACGTGCTTTTGAATCAATGGTTCTCACTTACACATTTAATAATCTAAAATATATATATATATCTTTTTTAGAATCGGCCTCAGGTCTAAATAGTTTAAGCCATTCAGGACGGGAACCCCTTTAAAGCATTATGTTATACTTTAGCTATTGAAAAATAGCAGATCTACGACCTTGTAGATCTGCTATTTTTTTTAAATCGTGAAAATGTGTCGCAAATCTTTGAATATATTCTTTCAGAGCGAACATTTTTAAACTCAAATCTTTGCTTCCGAGGGGTTCCTGGAACTACATATTTTCAGATGGGGGTCGGTGGCCAAATACAGATTTTTTCCATTTTTGGGGACCTTGACATGAAATATTGAGCACCACTGATACAGAAACATAGGTATTTCAGAAAACTGTCTCATTCTGGCTTTACAACCGTGGCGGCTGTCCCCTATACTTGCGCGCTCTGCTTGCGCAAGTAATGACTGAACTAACAAGGAAACTTTTTGTAGTGTAGTAACATTTGAGTCAGGTGGAACTGGAAACTGTTGAAAATAGTGTGTGTGTGTGTGTGTGTGTGTGTGTGTGTGTGTGTGTGTGTGTGTGTGTGTGTGTGTGTGTGTGTGTGTGTGTGTGTGTGTGTGTGTGTGTGTGTGTGTGTGTGTGTGTGTGTGTGTGTGTGTGTGTGTGTGTGTGTGTGTGTGTGTGTGTGCGTGTGTGTGTGTGCGCGACATTGCCCTAGTGCACTGGAGACTATGAACGATGACTCTTTCTGACGAGTATGCAAAATATTTACGATCATGTCAGAGAGAGAGTTGCCTCCACTGGGACTAGGTTATGTAACTGTGGACAGGCCTACACTTGAACACATTCTATAACGACCAGACTGGAGCGAGGCATTCTCTCTCTCCGTCTGTCACTCATCCATCTGCTTGGAATGAGCTCCAGAAGTCCTTAAAAAGAAAACACTTCACTTCCGTCTGTGGGTCAGTTCAGGGCAATGGTTTGTTTCTTACACTTTTACAAAGTGTTACAAACTGGTTTGTTTGCAACACTTTTTATTCCAAGACTTGTATAGCTGCTTTATTTAAATGTTTCGGTGTATCTGTATTTAGATTTGAGTATTTTCTGACTTCCAGATCCATGATGCGTTTTAATTATTGATGTAATGTATAATTAAGTACTGTACCTGTTGTCGAGTATTGTGTTCTGTATGGTTACCTCGGCTACATTGAACATGAGGGCGAGAGAGAGAGAGAGAGAGAGAGAGAGAGGGTCAAGGGTCTCAGGAATTGAACCAGGGACTCGGGTTCGTCAGGCATCAGAGCCTTGTGTGGTACACTATGCAGTGCGCAACTTAACCGCTCATCCATCGGTGCCTGAATCTTTACCGTTTAACAACTTAAACCCTTTTGGGCGGGAACCCCTTTTGGTGTTAGCCAAAAAGAAGTGAATTCCCCGTTCAGTATCCTCATAGTTCCTCAAGTGTTTATTTAGGCCCGACGTTGAAATAAAAAAATATATATATATATTTTCGGAAAGATTTGAGGCACATTTTAACGATTAAAAAAAAATAGCAGACCTACAAGCTCTTAGCGCGCCACTCGGTGGCACGCTATGAGCTTGTAGATCTGCTATTTTTCAATAGCTAAATTATAACATGATGTATGTAGCCACCAAAAGGGGTTCCCGCTCAAAATGGGTTAAAGACCTTTACGCCGCGGACAAAGCCAACTCGAGTTGTGACACATCATGACAAATAAACACAATGTTTTTCGCTGATCAAATAATTTGTAAGACGAAAAACTAAAACAAAAAGTGTTCTAATATTCTGCCATGTTTTTCTTCTTACAAATGATTTGATCGGCGGCCCCAAAACATTGTGTTTACTGTCCAGGTGTGTCTCTTTGTCCGCGGCGTAAACGTCTTTATATAAATACTTTTTGAAAAGTCTATGAGGAAAAATTCACTTCTGGTCCTCGGGAGGGGGCGGGACTGCGAAGCTTTATACTCCTCTCTCTAGTACTTATCTCCATCCCCCCCCCCCCCCCCCCCCCCCCGCCCCACCCCACTCGCACCACCCCAGCCCTACCTCTGCAGAACAGCAGTTAGAACTATAGCAGTTTGATCTAAAAAGCTCACAGCATGTGCCATTGCGGTGTGCAGCGAGCTTGTAGATCTGATATTAATGTTTGCCCTCGGAATAGGGACACTTAGTAGTGTAGGGTTCAACAATTTACAATCTAGGCATTTAGCAGACGCTCCAGAGCGACTTACAGTAAGCGTAATACTACAGTCAAATACATACAAATATAGTCATCAAATCAATAATCATGCATAGTGTAATTATTCCGGGTAACTTAAAACAACAAATCAGTGTTGTTAGAGAGAGACCAGCTGGGTTCAAATAGTTAAAGACAGTCAGATACAGAACAAGCCATGACAGGCAGGAGGCCACGCCCCCACCTGGCAGTAACAGAGCCATGTCATTATAGGTGAAAACTTTCAAAAAATGTAATTTTTTCTAATACAGACTTACAGAGCCAGCATGGTCAAACGACAGAGAGCACATTACAGCTTCTTGTAACGGGCCTGGTCTATTACACCAGTGGTTCCAAAAGTGTGGTCCGGGGACCCACCAGGGGTCCTTGAGGGAGTTCCAGGGGGTCAGCTAAATGATAAGTTTGGAACCAAATGGACCCTTACAAGTTACAGGTCTGTAAGGGCCGATTCATACTCCTATTTTACCGCTGTTTCGGCGCTGTAGTGCCGAAATGATTCTGGCTCCTCAGACATTTTCAGAATCACTGTTTGAGCCGTAAAACATCTCCTCTTATGAGGGGGGTCCCTGGCATAAGTATCTCTTCAAATGAGGGTCCGCAGGGCTAATTTAGTGTCAATTTGGGGGTACTTGACCTCGACATGAAAATGTTTGGAGTACCCATGACATGCACCCGTCTAACTACTTCACAGACGTCCACAATCAGAACACAAGAGGGAGCACCTCCACAAGACACGTTCAACCCAAATTTGGGGTTTTTGAGTGGCGCCTATAGCCACTCCAATACGCAGCTATGTGTGTCCCCGTTCCCACCTAGATATGTATGTATGTATGGCTTTTCTGCATGGTTTCTTTCACTCACACACACACACACACACACACACACACACACACACACACACACACCTAGGGATGCTCCGATGTGACACTTCTTGCCACTACTGATAACCGATGTTCAACATTGCCGTTACGGCCGATAACCATAGACATTTACCTGACAACAATATCTGTATTGAAAACTACTTTCAAATGTTTCCCTTTCTGAAAAAGACATTATAAACACGTGATTTATTTGAAAGAGCAATGACTTTTTGTTCCAAAAGTAGTGGATGCACTGTTATTGAAATGTTGGCCCAACAACATCAACAGCTTGAATGTGGCGTTTTCATTTAAAAATGTTCCAACTTGTTGACCCCTTTTTGAAAGCTTCCCCAGAAAACACTGAACAGAGAATATGCAGACTTCATCCTCGCAAAAGGCTTTTTCAGCTTCACATTAATTGTAAACATATTTACCGTATATTATAAAATAAAATATTGGATAAAAACCTGATATATTATTTTTATATCAACTTGATACCAATATTGCATTTTAAAAGGTCAACATCGGCCAGATACCGTTATGATGAGTGACTGATTGTCCATCCCTAATTAATTAATCACCCACTGCTTCACAGTCACACCTGCAAGACAGCGATGAGACTATGAAAGGGACATTATACAACAGGTCGTTTCGAGGAAGCAATCTGATTGGTTGAAACAGCCTTCTAGCCGTGGTTCAAACGAGCACCACCACTCCACACCTAATCAAAACAAATAATTCAGCTGCTCTGTTCTCCCAGAGCGCAGCAAACTCGGTGGCTAGGCTAGCTAGTTTCTTGGGACATTTGTGGACTACATCTGTGGTTTAACGTTGCTTTCGGAACTCGCCCCGAGGGCTTGTACCTGCAGCATCGCAGGTGTGCATTAATGACGTTAAACCACCCCCTCTCGTGTAATATTGCTTAAGTCACACCTGCAAGACAGCGATGAGACAAATGAAAGGAACAGCGAGTCCTGGGTTTGATTCCTGCAGCACGGAGGACATCTTTTGGACCCTTATGAGTCTGTAACTCTGAGTGTGTACAAATGGAACCAAATGGATGTACACTCTCTCAGGAGTTAAATTAAATGGGGGTCCGTAGCCTAATGCATGTCAAACTGGGGGTCCTTGAAATTAAACGGGTTGAGAAACTCTGCTAGGGCCGTAAAAATCTTCTCTTATGGGGGTCCCTGGCATATCTTTTCAAATGGGGGTCGGCGGTCTACTTAGTGTCAGTTAGGGGGGTCCTTGACATGAAAAGGTTTGGGAAACACATTGGACACTAGCCAGCACCAACTCGGGACGTCCTGGGTTCGCTGCCCTCCTCAAGGCTCATTCATAGTCTGGATTTTCGGTGGTGAGGTGACCACCGCTCCAGTGGTGAGGTGACCACCGGAGCTGAAATAACGTGGATTATGTCTATACCTGCTGTCCTAACCCATTTTAGGTGTTTTAAGCATTATGTTACACTTTAGCTATTGAAAAATAGTCTTTGGTGTTGACATTCCTTTTGATTTTAAAACCATGTATCTTGCAGATCTGGGAAGACTTCACTTCGCAAAGCAGGATCAATATCTAATGAGAGTATTGCTGGTGGCATCCAAAAAAGCATTAACAAAAAAGTGGCTTACAAATGTTATACCAACTATAAATGAATGGATTGATTTAATCTATGGTATATTTATTATGGAAAGAATTACTTTCAGCTTTAGAGGCCAGGTTGAAGTCTTCACAGATAACTGGTTTAGATGGATTGCTCATATCTCGACAATGAGACCTGATTTTGTTTAAACTCATCTGTTTAACCTGTAGAAACAGATACACCTGCTTGAGGTACTAGTAATTTAGATCATCAATAGAGAAGAGAAGCAGTTTTTCCCCCTTGTGTGTATTGTATGTATATTGTCTT